>NW_026691470.1:0-95250 GCF_020826845.1 Diceros bicornis minor
CTTAAGATCAAATTTATGCTTTCTCTGGAAGTTATAATGACTCTTTAATTAGTAGTCTTCAGAGGGGATTTATATTGTTAAACACTCAACAATTTTTTTTAACCATTAAGTTTAGGTTATTGTATATAATCACTGCTATACACTTATCTATTACGTGTAACAATACACTGAAATTACCTTCTAGGCATCACAGTATTAAGAACCATCCATAGTTTATTGACTGTTTGAAGCATTCTCCACAGAACCCCTGAATTCAATAGCTGGTTCATATTGGATGTTAATACTTCTGCCTATGGTATAAGTTCACTGGCAGAGAGTAGAGTCAAGCGTTCTAGAATCTGTGTCGTTTCCATATGTCTTACTGGGACAGCTGAAAATGCTAAAGGGGAAACTTAGCAGTCATAATCTAAATTCTATACAGCTTAGCAAATAAGAAGTAACATTGCTCTATCAGACTACAGGCCAAACAAATCAAGAAAACAGTGTTGCTCTAAACGTAAAACTTTCAATCCTAGCCATAGTTTTGGCCATACTTAAAATAAGGACCTTAAGAAAAATTCATTTAGGTGTATTTATTTCACAAAGAACAAAACACATCTCATTTAAGAAATCACATTAGTGACCCAAAGAGAAGGCCCTCAACCTGTGGAATCTGATGTATCTCTGGGTTGACAGCATCAAATTGAGTTGAATTATCTGACGACTAGCTGGTATTCCAAGAATTGCTTGTTGGAGGTGTGGGGAACCCCCCACGTGTGAAAAAATGAATCTCAGAACACCATTTATGGGCATACACCCAAAATGATTGAATGCAGAGGTATAAAGACATAAATGTACACTTGTGTTCTTAACAGGATTATTCAAAATAGCCAGAAGCTGGAAGCAAACCTGGTGTCCATCAACAGATGAAGTGACAAAAAAAAAGTGGTGTATACAGACTGTGGAATACCATTCACCCTTAGAAAGGAAAAAATTCTGACACATGCTATGACAAGGACGAACCTTGAGGACTTTAATGCTAAGTGAAATAAAGCCAGCCACAAAAGGAAAAATACTGTATGATTCCACTCATATATGGTACTTAGAGTACTCAAATTCATAGGAATAGAAAGGAGAATGGTGTTTCCCAAGAGCAAGAGGGAGGGACAACAGGGAGTTGTTGCTTAATGAGCACAGAATTTCAGTGCAAGGTGAAAATGGTTCTGTGCATGGTTGGAGGTTATGGCTACACAATAATGTGAATGTACTGCATGTCACTGAACTGTACACTTAAAAATGGTTAAAATGGTCAATTTTAGGTTATGCATATTTTATGACCATTTAAAAAAATTAATTATTTTCAACAAATGAACAAACACTAGCTACATGCAATAGCATGGATGAATATCACAACCAAAATGCTGCATAAAAGAAATTATATTCAAAAGGCTATATATTTTTTAATTCCATTTATATAAAATCCAAAAAAGAAACAAAACCGAGGTCTGGCTTCCAGTAATGGTGGAGTGGCTTGTTGAACTAACACTCTCACAGATAACAATGATAAAATCTGCACAAAATATTATATGTCTATATATAGAATCATGTATTTATATGTAATACACATATAATAAATGTGTATATGTGTGTATGCATAAATATCTTCCGAAAGCAAGCAGAACTGAGAGAGAGTCTTCCCTTAAATGATGGGAATTGCACCAGGAGATATTTGCAAGCTTGAGTCTTTTGCCTCAAAGCATTCTAAAATCTGTACATGGCACAGACGGGAAAAACTACAGTCTTACTTGTAATGTTAGAGGATGTATTTTGGGGCTAACAAAGTAGCTGGAAAGTTAAGGGAGAAATTCTGGAAGGGAGGGAGACACAAAGAGGAAAATCTCAAAATATGTATGTAAGTCTCCCCCCCACACACACACCAAATTGGCAGATCTTTGAACAACACCCATGCAGGGTAGGCCCCAGAAGGCCTAGTGTAAAAACAGCAGTTGGAAGATGAGAGAAGTGAATGAGGATTTCAGCTATGCCCACTGTAAAGGAGAGAAGATTGGAGTTTCAGTCCAGCCAAGTTAACTCCCTGCTAGAAAAATAACAACACTCTTCAAAGGAATACAATAGAATCCAGAGTCTCTATAACTATCATTCATGGTTTCCAGTACACAGTTTAAAAAGTCATGAGATTTGAAGAGATGGGAAAATGTAATCCATATATGACCAAAAGCAGGGAGTAGAAACTCTCCCCAAGGTGTTGCAATTATCTGACAAGGATAAGAAAGCAGCTATTATAAAGATGATCAAGGTGGCATGAAAAATATTCTCATAATGAATGAACATATCTGGAAACTCAGCAGAGAAATGGAAATTACAAAAAAGAACCAAAAAGGAAGATTAAAAAAATGCTTTTGAGTTTACATGTACATTAGAAACAGTAAAAGAGGGCCGGCCCCGAGGCTTAGCGGTCAAGTATGTGTGCTCCACTGCTGGTGGCCCGGGGTTCGGATCCCGGACGCACACTGATGCACCGCTTCTCTTGCCATGCTGAGGCTGCATCCCACATACAGGAACTAGAAGGATGTGCAGCTATGACATGGAACTATCTATTGGGGCTTTGGGGTGAAAAATAAATAATTAATTTAATTAAAAATAAAAAGGAACAGTAGAAGAAACATGAAGATAGAGCAATAGAAATTATCCAGTCTGAACCAAAGAATGTAAAAATTTTGAAGAAAAATGAAGAGAGCCTTACTTGTGAGATGATTGAGTCCCCAGCAATGAGGGGAGAGACAGAAAAAATTAAATGAGGTAGAAAGGCAAATCAATAAGTAATAGCATACAACTTCCAAAATTTGGTAGAAAATCTAAAATTTTAGATCCAGGGAAGTCAGCAAACCCAGAAAATAAAATACAAAATAAAACCAGACCTGGGCACATGATAGTCAAGCTGCTAAAATCCAAAGATAAAAAGAAAATCTTGAAAGCAGTCAGGAAAATACATATATAAAGGGGAAGACAATACATACAGGGAGAAATAATGTCAATGATGGATGATATATTATCAAAAACAAAAGAGACAAATCAACAACAAAATTACTGCTTCAAGTGTAGAAAGAAAACCCAAAAGTCAACACAGGATTCTATATTTAGCAGATCTCACTTTCAAAAAGGAGGCAGAAGCCACAATAGTATTCTGCACACCTATTAGGTGGCTGAAATAAAAAATAAAATTGCAAATATCAAGTGCTGGTGAGGACAAGGAGCAACTAGAACTGGGAATGCAACATGATAGTTGCATTCGGATAATGGTTTAGCAGGTTCTTATAAAGTTAAACATACACTTATTATATGACTCAGATATCCCACTCCTAGGGATTTACTCAAGCAAATTGAAACTAATGTTTAAACAAGAATCTTTGGGTGAATCTTCATAACCATGTTATTCATAATTGCCACAAGCTGGAAATAAATTAAATGTCCTTCATCAGGTGAATGGAGAAAGAAACTGTGGTGAATTGGGACATTAGAATACTACTTGGCAATAAAAAGGATAAACTCTTGATTCACACAACAACATGGATGAATCTTGGCTGCATTTCTCTAAGTGAAGGAAGCACAATTCAAAAGGCTGTACAGTATATGATTTCATTTGTATGACTTTCTAGAATAGTCAGCATTACAGACATGAAAAATGATCAGTGGTTGCCAAGGGATGGAATGGGGGAAGGGGTTGACTACACAAGGACTGTATGAGAGAATTTTGAGGGGTGAGAAAAACAGCTCTGTATGCTACTGTGGAGGTGGATATATGACCATAAAGTTGTCAAAACCCACAGAACTGTACACTACAAAGAGTGAATTTTACTCTGCAAATTTTAAAAATCAGGATGCTGGGGAACTCAGATGAAATGCAGTGACAAATGAATCTCACTGTATTACAAGCATGTGACATAGCCACACATAATGGGTGGGGATGAAAGGTCCTGACCTAAGTTACTTGGGAAGACAGTGTTTTGATGGGATACTGTAAAACTAAAGTACTGTACACAAACACTGTACTCTAGGTGGTAAATTTGTTTTTCATAAGGGTATGGATTAGCAATTCTGAAACTGGTTGACACATTAGTAAATATATTGTAGCTAACTGGAGTTAAGTTTCTCACTGTTGGTGAAAGAAGTTAAAAATAAACAAAAGGAGAATGCTAGAATAAACTCTGTGGTGTTGGATAGGAGTTGGAAGTATCAGTATGAAACCGTGTCTCTTCTAATATATCTATCCAGATAGATGGATAGATTGATATGTTGGTAGATTGATAGATAGATGTGTATACCTGAGTTTATATTCATACATACATTTCCAGGCTCTGCTGAGAGGGTCCAGAAGCAGTGACACCCTAGTATCAATGAGCACACTTAGCTCCCAGATCTTGGTTTCTAAATATCATTCTCCAATAAAAAGAACCAGGTTTCCTTGGAGAAATGGCTAATTCTAGGGCTGGAGATGGGAAATACAATATGAACCTGGACCATCTTGTAGTGCCAGAAAGTAGAAAAGTGCTTTAAATAAAACACAGCAAATGATGAGATGTGTCAAAAGGAATCAATCTGAAAGATTTCTCAATGGCTCAAGCTGGAAAACTGTGAGCAACATAATAAATAATGGTAGCATTGGATTATTACACAGAGAATAAAATAAATATCCATGAGTCTATACTGACATAAAATAGATTAAATAAGAAAGGAAGAAAGAAACAGGAATAAAAAAGAATAAGAGAAAGAAAGGAAGAAGGACAGGAGAAGGAGGGAGGGAATCTTCCTCACAGAATTCCAAATAATAAATGTGGCTGGATAGCATGAAATAGAAAATCGCCACTAGAACACCACAGTAATAATTATTGTGGGTTAGGCTGACTGATGAATGCAAAAACTGTGGGTGAAACTTAAAAAAAAAAAAAATTTGCAGAGCCTCAAATCATCTGCCTCAAACTACATAATGTTTTTCTGTTAATTACTTTAAAAGACCTATGACTATTGAAAGCAAAAATTATAACACTGTATTGTGGGATTTATAACATGGGATGATGTAAAATTTATGACAACAATAGCACAAAGGACAGACAGAGGTAAATGGAACTGTTCTATAGCAAGTCTTCCATATTTTACGTTGATTAAACTGGTGCACTATTAAGTCTAGGTAGGCTGTGATATGTTAAAGATGCATATTATAATGTGGACCAACCACCAAAAATGCAAAGGTGTGTCACTTAAATGCTAATAAAGGAATTAAACAGCATACAAAAATGGTTTGTACAAAAATGTTTGCAGGAGATGACCTGCACGTCCCCAGGAGGAAGAAGAGCCCACTGCGGGGCATCCTCAGAGCAGAACGCCCTCAGCTGTGCCGAGGAGCAAACGCTGACACACACATGTTGGGAGAGACTCATCAACCTCATGCTGAGGGAAGCAAGCTGGACAGAAAACAATACAAGTGGGATGATTTCAGCCAAGATGAACCTATGCTGAAAAAACCAGAACAGTGGTTGCCTCGGGGGAAGGAAAAAATTGCCTAGGAAGGAAGAGGAAGGGGTTTTCTGGGGGTGATGGAAATATCCTAGTCTTAAAGGGGTGAAGGTTATATGGGTATGTTTATTTGCCAAAAATGTAAGGTAGAGATTTGTGCCTTTCAGTGTGCGTACTTCTTACACCCCCACACACACAAAGGACTAAAAGGATAATAAAGTGAGGTGGGAATGGGATGGAGTGTGGAAGAAACAAAAATGCCAGATGATTAGTAGTTGTTGAAGCTGGGTGACAAGCCTACTATGCTGTTTTGTTTATTTTGTATATTGTTTAAATTGTTCTGTAATAAAACACTTGTATAAGAAGACAAACTCAATATATAGTGTTCGCTGGTAAGATGTCAGCTACCTTTGGGGAGGAAGGAGGGAGAAAGGGATTGTTGGGACCTGAGTGAAGCTGGTGTTAGTTCTTGGTCACACGAGTGTGTTCACTTTGTAATAATTCTTTGAGGTTTACATGGATGACTTCTGCATATATTTCTACACGCATGTTATACATCAATAAACATTTTAAATCTGGCATGTTTGCAAAAAGATCCTAACTCAATATCTCAGGATAACAGCAGTGTTTTGTTTTAAAGTGGAACACGTTCACTCATGACATCATCAGATGGATTTTAATACTCCCAAGTATCTAGTAATGCCCTCACCCTTGAGTGGCCCCCCGGGTCGTTCCATTTTTGCTTCAATTTGGCAAGTGGTATGGCTTTGAGTTTTTATGATGGGTATGGACCCTTAAGGTGGGTGGGTTCCAAGGGGAGGATCTCTGCAGCGACCCTGATCACGGGGTCCAGAGGGAAGATCATGGCAGGCTGGATGGATGCAGGGGATGGTAGGACAGATGGCCTTGAAAAGGCAAATTCCAGGATCCCATGCACCCGGTATTTCCATTTTAGATATTGAATTTACATTTCAAATACTGGCCAGGGAGCGTCCACCAGGGCTGCAAGCATTCTCAGCAATAGCCAGGCTGGTGATCCCCACTCCTACCTGAGTACTGGCCTCAAAGGATGCAGCCCAACCACACAGCAAATACTCTGGGGGGTGGGCAAGGCATGTAGAGTTGGCATCGTACAGAGAAGAGGCGGGGTAGAAGGTGGGGTGTAGAAGCATAGGGGCGTGGGCCAGGGGTGGAGGGAGAGGTGGGAGTTGGGTCCCCTAGCTGTGCATGCTGAGTGCTTTTGTCTCTTAACCATTCCTGGCTGGGAGCTTGAAGGACTGCATAACTACAACTCCCAAGTTGCTCTGGGCACGGGGCTGTGCCTAGCCCTGGGGGGAGGAGCAGGGCGGTGAAGGCTTGCCTGAGGGCCAAACAGCCATTGACTCAGGACTCTGGTCCTGCACCGGCTCCAACTGGACTGAGTACCGGAGGGATGTGACGGGAAGAGAGGGACCAGGGAGTCTGGGTGTGGCAGCTGCATGGGCAGCCGCGGGCCTGCAGCGTGCAACTGCTTTTGTCCAAAATTGAAGCTGGACTCGTGCCTCTTCCCCACCGCCTCCCTCCTTTGCTTGATTCCTCCTCCCCCCTGTGTGCCTGTGGGTCTTTCCACAGCCTCCTACCTAGTCCAGGGCCAGGTGCTTCTCTAAACTGCTTATGGGAGCTGGTTTGACATCCCAGAAACTTTCCAGTTTGCCTGCTGCCCTCTGCCTTCTCCAGCCAAAGTGCCATCATTTCATCAGCTTTTGGGAGACATTCGCCCTTGTGGCCCCTCTTGAAAGCACAACTTAAGAGCTTTGTAGGGTGGTAACATTGGCTGTTGCTTGCCTTTTTTGCAGATGTGGAAGTTGAGGCATCTGTGAGGTTAATCACTGTTTTCCCCAGGATCCGCTAAGAGCAGAGGAGAACAAATCAATTCCCAGGCAAGTATCTAGTAGGCCATTTTCACCAACCCATTCCAGTGCAGAGGCCTCCTAAACAGCACCGTTAAGATGAGAATAGCTTAAGTATTTTGCTCTTTAGATTAATCACCTAATCTCAGCTCAGTCCTGAGTGGCCAGTCTCTCAGGGACAGGGCTGGCGACTCTGATCCCTCAGGAAGAGATTGGTGGTCCAGCTTTGGGAGAGGGATGTTCATGGTAGACAGCACCTGGGCAACATTTGAAACCCGTCAGCTTTAACATCTCTGCTTTGGATTCAGGCAAGGTTCCCGGATAAACATGCCTAGGGACAGTCAGATGTACCGTATTCTTTAAAAATTGATTACAGCAGTGAAAAGAACAGAACATTAGATATCCTGCTCATTTGCAAAAGATAAAATGCAAGCAAGACTTTCTTGTTAATTTTTTTCTGCTCATTCTCTTGGCTGTACTGTACGCTTGAATGCAGAAACAAAAAACTTGAATTGTCATATTCTCTTTTCCTGAGATTGGTAAATTAACTTAAAAGTCTTATTGAAACCTATGGAGGGATGATTAGCTGTTTTCCTGATTTATGTCATCCTTAAAAGTCTGGGCATTGAGCTAAATGAAAACAAGTCCTTGTTTATATTACACATCCCAATAGGTTACATTTCTGATTACTGAATGTGGAATATTATCAAAACAACTGGAAAACCTGATCATGGAAACTAGACCCTGTCACTTTGTCAAGAATTTGCCTCTTTATGAATTAATGACACATGAATTCTTTAACGTTTTTGTAAAGAAAGGATGAGAAACTCTGCAGTGTCTCTGAATGTGGCAAGATGGGGAATTATCACTAGACCACATCCTCGGGTTCTTCTCTCCTGTTCAACAGGCCCGGGTGATAGTCCGTGTTGTCAGGTGCAACGCCGCTCCCCCAGCCCCCAGTGTTCCATCCTACTCTGGCCTGTGACCTCTTCAGGGGGTTCTGATGACACTCGTCCACAAGTGTTGGAAGGCGACATTGTAACATGAGGATATTCCTTATCTTGAAACAAGGATTAATGGAGAGGAAAGTCTCTGGGTCTGTGTGCTCCAAAGCACTGCTGTTGGAGTGTGGCTTCAGTCACCACTGTGCTCCCAGCAGTCCCCACAATGGCTGCCTCAGACATTTGATCTCCTGGTGCAACCACAGAAGCTGTTGACAGAGCTGGGCGCTCGTCGTGGTGAAGTGTCTTCCATCAGATTTTGTGGCTCTGACCCTCCTCTGCTCACCCCCTTCCCATTCCTAACTGCTGCATTGATTGCTTTGTAGTTGTTTCCTAGGAGCCACTGTGTGTAACTGGATTTCACAGTGTCTTTAGGGACCCACCCTCACTACACGAGTCACTGTACAACAGCCACTTATCCTGGTGTAGCCCATGTTCATCCTCTAAAGTGGAGCTGTGAAGAACCCTGCTTACTCGGAGCTCCTTTCTTTCTCATGCTGCTGGGGCTGCTTACGAAGCTGGGCATCTCGTCTTTGGTCTCATCACATTATTCTTTTCATCGATTATTCTGAAGTAGGATACGACTTTGTTAATAATGTGACACTGGCTGTCACAGGCACTTCTATGTATCTTCCCCAACAGCTCTGTGAAGTAGACCTGTGATCCCCATTTTACAGGGGGGACACTGAGACAGTTTCTTGGTGCATTTTGAGTCTCCACCTGGAGCTCCGCCTCTCAGGTGTGTGCACTTAGCAGGTGTTCCACTTTGTCCCTCTCTGCCAGCCGCCCCAAAGGCACACGGCCCATCCTGAGTCCATTGTCTGATTGTTGGCAGTCACCCTGCACAAACAGGCCCTGGGTGGGGAGTGGACTAGCAGGGCGTGGTTGTCCGGACTACCCTGGGCAGATTCTATGTTTATTGCGAGAGCTGGAGCAGTGGAAGATACTGACCGTCACTCGCCTGGAAGGTTTCTTATGGAGAAATACTCCACTGACTTTCTGCAGGTGTCGTGTCTTCTTTGTCTTCCTTGCTCCTCTGGGCTTTCTCCTACAGCCCATGCTGTGCAGTAACATAGAGAACAGAGACTGGTGAACATCATACTGTTGCCCTGCACCAAACAGTCACATCACTCATTTTTCTAATTATGAAAGAATTACATACTTTGTAAAAAAAGTCAAATTATACAGATCTATGTAGAGTAAAGTGAAACCTTCCCCTTCCATCCCCTTCCCTGCAAACTCACTCCCCTACTCAGAAGGAACTATTGTTAAGAGGTTGCAGCTTATTCTTCTGGACATTTCCAATGAATTTATAAATACACATAAAGTTTTTTTAACATAAATTACATAACTACATCGTTTTTCAACTTGCTGTTTCCCAAACCATATATCATAGATGTCTCTCCTTATCAGTGTACGTCACTCTAACTTAGCTGTTTAGAAGTTTTGGAGCTACTCCAAAGAACAGGAATACCACGATCTGTTTATTTCTTCTTTGATAGAGATGGGGTTATTTCCAGTTTCACTATTATACATAATGCTGCAGTAAGATCCTTGTATGGAATTTATTACACTGCTACTCAACTGCTCAATTTGCTTTGTTCCCTTTTAGTCAGAGACTATGATATATTTGTAACAATTTTATGGGAATTATTTTATAGGGAAATTAATTTTATCTCTGAATAAAGACATTTATGGGGAATCTTGACTTCAAGGTCAACCATCTCAGTATTCTGGAGAAAAATCATGAAACTTAGAAGGTATTATGCTTGCTGCATCACATTCTAACAAGTCAGATTAACAATTTAAAGTTGAATGTTTGAGCTGGCCCGGTGGCGCAAGCGGTTAATTGCGCGGGCTCCGCTGCGGCGGCCCGGGGTTCGCGGAGGCCCGAGGTTTGCAGGTTCGGATCCCGGGCACTCACCGACGCACTGCTTGTCAAGCCATGCTGTGGCGGCATCCCATATAAAGTGGAGGAAGATGGGCATGGATGTTAGCCCACGGCTAGTCTTCCTCAGCAAAAAGAGGAGGATTGTCATATGTTAGCTCAGGGCAGATCTTCCTCACAAAACAAAAATAAAACAAAATAAATAAAGTTGAATGTTTGTATAGCCTCTACAGTCTTTGTTCAGAAGAAGGATGACTTTATCTTGTCTTGAAAACTTCTGACTCCAGGGGCTCTCAGTTGGGCTTCAGAGAGGATAAGATGTTGGTGTTGTATCTGTTTCTCTTCAGCTGTAGGCTGCATCATCTAAAGATCATAGAATTGAACATGGTCCAATCGATATATACGATTTGGGTCAAAAATTCAAAGTAATGAACCCAAGATAAGAATCTATAACTTTGGATCTTAATGAAGAATTTCCTTTGATATCCTCAAGTCTCTGTGATTACTAGTAAAAACTCACCTATGGATGAAGAGATGTGGTTCTGCTGGCAATGTCTGGCTTGAACATCCATAGTTAAGGCTGCCACATCCCTAGGTAGATTAGACTTGACCTCTCTACGACCTCTGCCCTTGTTCCTTGACCTGGGAAAAATAAGAATTAAAAAAAACTGTTGTTACTAGCACTGAATGCTAGAAATGCCCATTAAAGGGTGAGTTTGATTTGGTAAACCAAAGGGAGTACATGCAGAACAAAGTCTTTAATATCTATGAAATTTCAAAAAGTTCTAATTTTTTTAAATGTAACTTTATTTTTGCAACAATGCAAAATGTATATATACGAATGAAATATCCCTCTGTCCATTTCTTAAGTTGTTTCCATTGATTTGATGGATTTATCCTCTAATCAGGATTCCAAGTGTGAAAGAACATCTTGGTCTTGCAAAGAAAAGAAGCCATTGATATTTGATTTTCTTTTAGCTCGGCATCCTACAGGTTTGAGGAATAAATTATCATGTAATGATACAATGATTCTGAAAGCTAATTGTTAATTAGAGGGGTGTAAGGGATGATTGAATGGTGGTTCATCCCCACGGTCAAGGGTATTGTACACATGGATATGTAAACACGATTTAGGAGGCTGCTTCAGCCCTGTGACATCCCAGAGAAACACAGTGCAGGAGGATATAGGGGCATAGCCGTCTGCCTCGATCTCCTGGGTTACATGCAGATCCAGAGGTCTTGACAGTGGCTTCAGAGCAGCTAACTTTTGTGTATTTCTCCCCTTCCTTCTCTCCACCTTATCTCAAACAGTCCTGACTATCATGTTTTAAAGTAAGACCAATTATAGTTATTTACATGAGCCTCTTGTTCATTATTGCAGAGTAATAATCAGGGATACCATTAAATATCATTTAATCTACCTAATTAAATTTGTTGTACCTTTTAATTGATTAGAACACTAAAGTTAGTTCAGAGTTTGATATTCACCAAGTGTGTTAATCTGCTTACAACTGCCATGTGCCTCACTCCTCTTAGAAGTGTATCTTTGGCCCATCACAAGATTTTAATGACTCAAATCACCATAAATTAAGATAATGCACTGTCTTTTTGATGACCGGGAGGCACATGGGTCCATTTTGGAAATATGCCCATCTGTCTTTTCTCCCCATGGGAAGTTTCTGGTCACTAGGTCTCCAGGTGGCTTGCACAAGCCCTAGGCCTGTAATAGCTTGGTGCCTCTCCTTCTACTTGGGGTAGAAATAAAAGAGATTAGAGAGACTTATTAAAGTTTTGGTTGCATGAAGTCTTCTATGAAGACCATCCATGCATATTGTTCTGGATAGCTCTCTGTTCCTAAGACTACTAGTTATTTTAAGGGCTTGTCGGGAACTGTGAAAGGTTTGATGTTTTACCTTACGTGCAAACCAATTAGTTAGCCTACAATGGTCTTACAGATGCTGGCAAAAGTCAGGAGTCCCATGCCTCAGAGACAAAGGACTTAATGACACAACAATAGCAGTGGCCAGAGTATCAGCATTTGCACCGGTTCACTAAATCTCACTTCCTACAGGGTGATACACAGTGGGCCAGGTGACATGCAGAGGGTTGCAAGATCTCAGAGCCTAAGGAATTCAAATCTTTGATAACGGGCAGGATGTCTGCTAACCTTTGCCCTGGGGGGTGTTATTTTTATTATACTGGACAGTAAGCAAGCCTGCCCTTTGCTCCAGAGTAGGCCACTATTTCTATCTTCCAAGGCTGACAGCTCTACACACATCCTTGAAAAGATAGCCTGGTTTTACTGGCTTTCAAAGATAAACTTGAATGAGACTTGATCATCATTCAGTTCTTCTGTTTACTTTATTGGGATTGTGCAAATATGCTCTTTTCTCTATAAAGTTCACTAACTTTATGCATACATAAGAGATGCTTTTCTTTTTATTTATTAAGTTGAAATTTTCTTATTAGAGAAAATGATGAAACTATTATGGGTTGGATGTGAAAGTATGTTTTTCCAGGAAAAATGTGAGAGTAGATCGGTGCTCGCAGAACTTTGCCAAAAGGAGCTGATAGCAACTTAAATGATTTTAATTTGAATACTGTTTTATACAACTTTCTTCCATTTACTTCATCCTCTCTGCTTCCTGTAATTCCCATATGAGAATGGGGCAGTTTCAGGGATTCACTGAATTCATATACAGTATTCAAATGGTTTTGTCTGTTGTGTTTTTTTAATTGAGATAAAGTTGACATACAACATTAAATTAGTTTCAGCGGTATGACATAATGATTCAATGTTTGTATATATGTTGAAATGATGACCACAATAAGTCCAGTTAACATCTGTCCCCATATAGAGTTACAAATTTTTTCTCTTGTGATGAGGATATGGCATATTTCAAGGTGCAGAAGAATCAACGATTATGTCATACTTTTCCATATACAGCTTGATGAATTTGGACATAAGCATACACCCTTGAGACTGTCACCACCATCAAGGCTACAAACATACCCATCATCTCCCAAAGTTTTCTCTCACCTCCTTTATTACTATTATTCTCTGGTAAGAACTCTTAATATCTACTCTATTAGCAAATGTAGCTAATATGTATGCATGTAGCGCGTGCAATACAGTCTTGTTAGCTGTAGGCACTATGCCTTATCCTAGATTTCCAGAACTTATTTATCTTGATAACTGAATCTTTGTATCTTTGAACATTAGCTCCCCATTTCTCCATCTCCCCAGCCCCTGGCAACCACCATTCTAACCTCTGCTTGTGTGAGTTTGACTATTCTAGATTCCACAAATAAGGAAATATTTGCCTTTCTCTGTCTGCCTTATTTCACTTAGCACAATGTCTTCTAGGTGCATTCATGTTGTCAAAAATAGCAGCAATTTCTTCTTTTTTCAATGTTGACGAATATTCTATTTCTTTATCCATTCATCCATCAGTGACGTTTAGGTTACTTCCACATCTTGGCTATTGCGAATTTGCTGCAATGAACATTAGAGGGCAGGTATCTCTTTGAGACCCTGATTTCAATTCCTGTGGCTGTATACCAGAAGTGGGATTGCTGGATAATAGGCTAGTTTTCATTTTTGGAGGAAATTCCATACTGTTTTCCATAATGGCTGTATTAGTTTACATTCCGACGAGGTTTCCTTTTCTCCACATCCTCACCAACATTTGTCATCTTTAGTTATTTTGATAATCGCCATCATAACAGGTGTGAAATGATAGTTCATTGTGGTTTTCATTTGCATTCCCTGATTTGTGATGCTGAACACCGTTTCATACACCTGTTGGCCACCTGTATGTCTTCACTGGAAAAATTTTACTCTGGTGCCTTGACCATTTTTTAAATTGATTTGTCTTTTTGTTTTTGAGCCAAACAAAAAAAGAGAACAAAATTTCCAGGCATTATGGGTGCTTTCCTGTTGATGCAGATGGCTTTGTATTTACAGTGGTACAAAAAGATCATGTTTCGTGCTTTTTCTTCAGCTTGTCATAAGACCAGCAGTAGCTGTGGCATGGCAGATAATCGAGATCTTCTGGGTTTGAAGGTTTGCAAAATAAATGAGTGGTAAGGAATTTTTTATTTTTCCAAGGAAATTATTGTGATCATAGTCCATGGAATCTAGGATTAATAGGTGTAGGAGAAAATTAAGGTGAGAATCGTTGATCTGGCATTACTACTGATATTGAGGGACAGCTATCTACTGTATGACTGTTTGAATAAAAATATTAAAGATCAGGAATTTGTGGTGAGTGAATATGTTTTCTGAATTATTTACTTTTGAACATAACCATTTGGATTATGTGAACATCTGGGATATGGGAGTAAGTTGCTAACAGGGGGTGGTTGATAACGTCACTATTGATTTAATCTCTATGAACACCAAGTGGTCAATGGATTAAGCAAATGAGTAGACAGAAAACACAGAAATGGTAAGATTTGGGATTTAGTAAAGGACTGGGGACCGACTGTCCTGAGAGGGAGTGCCAGGACTTGTGCGGTTGATAGTGACAAGGAAAAGAAGAGAATAGAATTACACTCAAAAAAGGAGGGCGTGTTAACAGGATGGAGGGGGAAATGATCTGGAGGAGCCTGGAGTTTGACCTTGAGCTTTCTCTTCTTGATGCAAATCTGCCTGATGACATCCCAGGAAACAGGTCAGATCTATCCGCAGAGGATAGAGGGAGGGTGGAAGTACAAAACAGCCAGGATAATTGTCCTAAAAAGGCAGGCCTCCTTTATCATTTGGCCCAGTTTCATGATTTGTTTTTATAGGGTAAGAGGAAAAGAAGAATGATAAGTCACGTCTTCACAGGAGAAGCAGCGTAACTGTGGGAACCAGTCCAAACCAAAGCCAGGTTTAAGCATTTCCATTCTTTTGAGGATGTCCAGTGACATATTCAAGAGGCCTGTTACTAGAATCCCATCCCATCCTGGCAATGACTAGTCTCTGAGGGGACAACTTGGACCAGCCCCACCAGATCTGCTGGCCCGAGAGACCGCAAGGACTCCAGGCCTGGAGCAGCGCAGGACAACTCGTAAGTCCTTTCAATCTTGCCAAAACGTTGCAAAAACTTGCACCTAGTCACACAGGTGAATCCCTGCCAGGTGTGCTCGCAGATGGTCTGCATTCCAGGTCCCATGCCCACTCCTGCTGGAATTCAGATTTGGCAGAGATGATTCCAGGAACTGATCTGTGCATTCCACAGCTCCACTGTGGAGGTATCAGGAAGGAGGAAAGGGCAGTGAAGAGCACAGGAGCGAGACTGGTGATAGCACTGATGGCGGACAGACTTGCTAGCGAGGCAGAGAAAGTGAGGGTCTAAGAAGGCCGTCCTGACAGCAGATGAAATGGAACAGGCACCTCAGTGAGGTCTCTTGGCAGCATCCCTAAAGTTTCCTTGCTTTGAGCTCTTGAAACTTTAAAATATATCGATACTTTTCTTTTATTAAACTCTGCTTCGAGACATAGAAAATATAGACAACAGTTTCTTTCTGAGGTGAGAGGTTGAGTTTCAGGTGAGGAGAGAAAGATCTTCCTTTTTCATGCTGTTCTCTCATTTTCCTTTACTATGTATGTTATTTATTTGTACTTTAATGTCAGCAGCGAATTATCAACGTCACGGGGTGATTCAGTTTTTCCCCTCACAATCACAGTAAAACCTACTAAAAGTGGATTCTTCTTTTTGTATAATATTCCAATAGATTCCAAAATATTATTTCAAACGCACTTTTATGTCTATGTTCTCAAATTAGATATTTACTTCTAGGTCTCCATTTTTCTGTTCTCTGTTGCATGCCAATTCAGAGTTGCATCTAAGGAAATACCAGATTTCCCTCAGTTTTTTAGATCCATATGTGTTGGAAATTTGATTCATGGAAATGGACATGGCAGTTGGGGGATCGTGCTATTAACAAAAGAAATCTTTTCAGCATCAGTAATGCTGAAAGAAACCACTGCTTGTTGGGATTTAATTGTCTATTTGAGGGATCAAGCTTTCACTGTTGGTACTTCTCTTTCCCTTTGGAGGGAAAATACAGCCTTCCCAGTCTTTCCATTACCAAATCACATTCCCTGGTGGCTGTGCCGTGTCAGGAAGGGCTTGGGATGCCGGGAACCAAGATTCATCTTCAGCTTCTGGTTGTCCTGAGAAGGCTTCCCTGGCAGAGTGCAGCCTGTGTGTCTGGGTGAAACTTGCAGCCATCAGAAAGAAGGGGACAATTCACAAGTGCGAAGCGATTCATCTGTCCCTTGTCTTACAGGGTGTTCCCAAGTGATGAGGTTCAAAATGCCACTTGGTATCCCTTTGAAAGCTGCTAGTCATGGGGTGGGTTCTCTGTGCGAGGTCAGAGCAGTGTCTGTTCACCACCAGATAGGAAGCATTTTAGTATTTTAATTGGTAAGTCTGTGTTCATGCATGTCCATAGACCATCAGTTCAGTGGCATTCCCTGCTGGAGCCCCCCACACCCCTATCATGCTTCATCTTTCAAAGCTTCAAACAGTGTTCACACCCCAGCAGGTGGTGGTAATGTAACCACAGCACAGGACTGGGGACAAGAACACAACCACCGAAGGGCGACACAGTTTAAGGGCTTGGGCCCAATTGCCCCATTTGGACGAGTTAGTAACACCAACACTTAGTGTGTAAACTGGAGGATTGTCCAACTTCATGGACCTCAGAATGACACGGGCTCAGAAGTCACCTTGGACAGCAAGGGACAGTGTGAGGTCACTCACTGGCTAGGATTATAGTCGCTTATACTGGCAAAGTGGAGCTCACCGGGGATCCATCAGGACAAACGAGGCAGGAGGCTTGGGGCCTTCTGGGGAATGTCTGCCCTAAAGGGAATTGCATAAGGAAGGCAGGGGTGCTGAGAATCCTAGTTGACAGGGAGCAGTCATGTTTATGGAACGAGGCCCAGCAGTAGCCTTAAAAGCTGCATCACAAATCTTTCCACCTGGATACAAAACAAGCAGGAAAAGGAATTCAGAGTCTTGGACAAGGATCACAGCAGGATTCAAATCCAGGTCAGGGGTGAACAGGGAGCCCCTAGAGGGGCCTCAGCAGCTAGATCCTGCCTGCCTTTAGTCCATTTGCTAATGAGCTTCCTTGGGCCTTGTCCTCTCCAAGTGCACGTTTTGATCATTTTACATTGTTTTCCCCACTTAGAACTGATGCAATTCCAGAGATTGAACTAGAAAACTACAAGTTCCTAAAATTTAGTCAAAAGAAATCTCAACAAGAGAAACAGAAAACGTTCCCTGTTCCTCAAGAATGTAGAAAGGCAGCCCCTGCCTGTGGCACGACATGGTCCTGATAGTGCTGTTTTAAAGACACCCACATTTCAGTGGTTGTTGCTCTGCCTGTGAAAGTACCTTCAACCTTAAAATCCCAAGAGAACGGGCGGGGGGCCATGTCTGCTCCTGGAGGAGCTGAATGATACTGAAATGAACTGGTCTTCGGAATTAGGGGGACTTGGGGGTTTTCCCACTAGCCAGCTAAGGGCTGGCCCTTCTCCCTTCTCCCACATACAATAAGCTGATGACCCGGAAGAGTTCGTGATTCAAGGAGAAATGTGAGATTCAGTGTCTCACTTACATGCCTACAGAAAGCGACAGAACCACACCACAACTCCCAGACTGTAAAGGGAACAGGACTTTAATATAATATTCAAATATGGCATTTATTGTTTACAACAAATAACTACTGCCCCTCCACAATGTGTGAATTGGTCCTGGGGTAGAGACATCGGGGAGCTGGGGTGGGGTCGTCCCCTCTCTCTTGGGTTTAAGGGGACCTCAGAGATCAGCTTACAATGCTCCCCTTCCCGTCAGGAGGGAGGAGCTGGCCCAGTGCATCCCGAGCCTCCCAGATGTGTCCCCGTTGCTGAGGATGGGGCTGTGATCGGACACTGGTACGGGGGTTGGTGTTGGGGCCTGGGGACTGAGTAGAAGAGCCGGGTTATCCTGGGGGGCCTCCCTCAGAATCGTGGCCCCCACCATGTCCCCACTGCACTGAGCGCTCCAGGCTCTGTGCTCAGTGCTGTCAGCAACCAGTACCCCATTTGTCCCTGACACGCAAGAGATCATTTAGTATCACCTATTTCACAGAGGAGGAAATGGAGTCTCAGGAAGCTGAAGAGAGTCACCCCAGTCACAGGACTGCTCAGTAGTGGAGCTGGGATCCCAGTGCCAGTTGTCCCACTCCCTAAGGGCACGTTTAGCCCGAAGTTTTACTGAACCAATAGGAGTCAGTCACCACAGGCCAGACAATCACTCACCCCTGACCTTGATGATGGCAGATTCTTCTTGTCCTTGAGTATTCTGCTGGCCAACTAGGTCTGGGTGTCCAGCTGGCAGGACAGGCTGTAGCTCCAGGACAGAGAGGCACCTGTGAGTCTAACAGGAGCCGCACCTCAGGTTTCCCCCCACTGCCTGCCCAGCAGCTGGAGTCTGGGTGTCCCAGAGGTCGCCATGCAATAAGGCTTGGGGCTGAGTGGGGGGCCACGGAGACAGGCATTGTGGACTGGTCAACAGGGAGAGTCCACCCCTGCCCTCACCCAACTCCTGCCCGGCCTCACCTATCACTCTCGTTGAGCAGCTCCATGTCCTGGAACCAGGCCCCAAATCGCTCCTCAGGCTCTTGGTTGTAATTCTTTGTGGCCACCTGGAGGAGCAGGATCTCCCTCATGACTGGCTATTCCTGAGACCAGAGGGAAAGAGAGGCTGCAGATAGGGCCTAAGTGGGGGATGCTGCATGGACCTTATTGGGGGTGAGGAGTGGGGCAGGCAACCAGTCCTGGGAACTGTCCTTCCCTCCAGTTCCATCCAGGCTCTACCTGTTCTCAGAATGGGAATAATCAGCCCCTCCTCCAGGAAATTTTCCTTGATGCCATCCTCCCCTCAACCCACCGCCAATAGGATGGGTCTCCCACTTCTCTGTTATCAAACTCTTCTACTCAATGTAAGATACAGAGGGTGGAGCCAGGGACTGTTCTGCCCAGAGGGTCTCTGAATTTCTCCTCCTTCCCCTCCCCTGAAGGGGGTGCGGCAGCTGTTCACTTCAGTCCTCTTCTCAGGTTGATCTCGTTCTCCTGGAAGGCAGACAGCCAGAGTCCATCAGACAGAGCCCTCTAGTCTGACTAGACCCCCTAGGACCACACCTTCTCAAGTTGCACTACTGCTAGGTCCCCAGAGGGGGCCGGGCATGCAGAGAAAACAGGACTTGGACCTAGGCCTGGCTCTGAGCTCCAGAGAAGGAGGACATGGGGGAGAGGCTAAGGGACCTGGCAGCATAACCCTCTCTGATGACAGACTTGGAGGCTGAGGCCTCAGGCAGAGGGGACTGCTCAGCCACTTATGTGCTGCCTTGACTTGGAGGGGCCCGAATCCTCTCTCCCTCCACGGGCAGCATGGGAGGGAGAGGCTGAGTCCAGCTCAGATAAAACCTCACGCAGCTGTGCCGTCAGGCAGCTCTGAGCTTCCCCAGCCTGGGGAACCGGAATGGGTGTCTCAGGTGGAACCTCTGTTCACTCATCCCTAAGATGTGCCTGATGCCCTAGCTCCCAGAGGCGGCTGTGAGGCTCTCAGGAGAGATGTGCCAAGTGCTGAGAGTTCAGAGCTCAGTTCGGGGGCTCCCGCAGCCCAAGGCTCAGGATCCTCCCTGCCTGGTCCTCAGGTGCACCCACCTCGAGATTATCACCCATCAGCAGGTGCAGCATCAGCAGGTGACCAAGGAAAGTGCCAATATAGGGGATGACACTCTGTGACATCAGAGTGTGGATGGAATGAGCCCTTGCTCTCAAGTCGGGCCCCTGCAGACCCTCCCCTGAAAAGGCCTCACCCTCAGCCTCCTGGCCCACCCCAGGGTTCCCACGGGGAGCAGCCTAGGACCCTTAGCAGCCTCCCCTCAATTCCTCCTCCCTTCACACCCCAAGAACACCACACTCCTCCTCCTCACCTCCCAGGGCAGGATTCTGGAAAATCACAGGGTATGCGGTCCCTAGCCCTCCCCACAACAACCCATCCTGCACCAGATCTCCCAGGCCCTTCTCCTGGTCACTTCTACTGGGGGATTCAGGCACTGTGGCAGCAAGAGGAAGGGCCATCCTCTCTTGATTTGAGGCCTCCAGCTGGGAGGGCAGAGCCCCTCCCCCACAGGCACACTCACCTGCTGCTGCTGCTGTTTCTCCTGCACTCTATGGGGGCTGATCTGCGGGGGGGTAAACGTGGCAGGCCCCTCCTGTCAGGGTCGAGGAGAGTGTCAGTAAGGCCATAGTCCCCTCACCCCATTTCTCTCCAGCACCACTGTCCTCTGACCTTGGACATCTGACTCCAGGCAACTGGTACCAATAGCACTCCATCCTCCAAGATGTTGTAATTCTAGAACAAGCCCAGCTCCAACTCTCACTCTCGATGTGAGCTTGGGCTTTGGGCCAGGCCTCCTCGAGCCTGTTTCCTCATCTGGAAGGTGTGAGAACTCCAGCTACCTCACAGGTTCTCCTGAGGACTCAGTGTCACATGACATTGTTCTCGCCCTCATCCTTCCAGGTGGAGCAGGCAGAAAGCTCCCACATTCCTTTCCTCCCTCTTACCTCATCACTACCCTGTGTGGCCTGCAACTGAGGCTCAACTGGGGGAGGACTGGCCCCCAAGTTCACTCTCAGCTTTTAGGGTTCAGTTTGGACTGAGAGCCTGAGTTTCTTTCTGTCTGTTGGCCTGGGCAATCTCGTGCTTCTCTCCTATCTAGGCGTCCACGTTGGGCAGCCCAAAAACACTGGTATTTGATTCCTCAGTTACAGGGATTCGACAGAGTGAGAGAGAGAGATGGAACATGAAAGAGGGAGTAAGAGGAAGTGAGAGACTTTTTTAGTTAAAACTTAGACAAGACATCCCATCACTTTGGCTGTTATTATTTAAGAAACCAGTTACTAACTACTTAGTGGTTCCACGGGGATGGCTGTACCATGGGTGGGGCTTACTGGGTACCACTGTGAAGGCTGCTCACCTCATAGGCCAAGACGAGACACTTGGGTCTCATTCTCCATTAAACAGGAAACAATTGAATGGTTTTATGCCGCAGGATGGCAGTATGTAAATTTCCATTAGGTTCAACCCCCTCATGATGCTGACCTGAAAATGAGGCCAAGTTGGAAGCGACTGTTCCAATATCACATTGCTAGAACCCAGGCCTGTTTTGAGTGGTGTTCTGTGCTACCTGTCACCCCTTCTTGTTATTCTTCCATCTTTAAGTTTGTGCCTTAGGTACATGTGACACCAGCTCACAGAGGTAAGAGATATTATGTCATATACACCGCCTGACATCCCTAGGAAGTAGATTCTAGCATGATCCCCATGGTGCAGGTTTAGAGACTGGGGAGGACCTGAGAGGTACAGGGACTTTCTCGGGATGAAGAACTGGTAAGAAAAAGGAGGTCTGCATTCATCTCTGTCTCCTCAAAGCTAAGACCCGACTTAGGTTTCCAGGGAGTTGTGGCTAGGGCTGTGTAGGCTCCTTGTGTACAGCTCAGGAGATGACATGGGGGAGGAGGGTTAGCAGCCAGGGCACAGGGGGCAGCTCTGGATAAGTCTAATTGAGGGAAGGGGCCTAGGTAAAGGAGTCGAAAAAAGACTTCACTTCCTTGGTCATAGACCTCAAAAGATCTTAGAACTCTGGTAACCAGGCACCCACAGCCCCCCATCCAGCTCACTTGACTGGAGACAGTCAACAGGAAAAAATATTTTGTTGTTGTATCCCAACTTTTGGAGGATCTAGGCACAAAAAAACCCAGAAAGAGAAACTTTTTGGTCGTTGCCGACGTTGGCTCAGCCCTCATCCCCGACGCCTCTGGGCGTCTGGCAGGAGGCAGTGAAGGGTAACACGGGGCAGCCCAGGATAGGCTACTGCAGGCCAGGACACAACTGTGATCCCACCTGATCAGCCCCACACCCCTGGTCCCTCATCTTGTGTGTGTGTGTGTCTGTATGTGTTTGTGTGGAGGGGAGAAGGCAGGGTATGAGGGGCAGACCATTCCTGGGCAGGAGCTGGTTGTTAGGTGTCGGAAGCATGGTGGGCCTGTCATGTTCATAGCCCAGGTCATGGCTGGCAGCATGAGAATGTGAGCTCCTCTACTCTTATGTTACTGAGCCATAGAGGTTTCATCTCTTTTCCTGCCTGACCACAGTTCTCTGCAGGGATGTACCTCTGTGCCTGAACTGAGGAGCAGACTTTCTCTTGGGGGATGACCCCAGTGGCAGTGTGCAGGCAGCCCCTGATTCCTTCAGGCCCAGCTCCAGAGCAGTCTTTGCAGAACTCCAGTAAGAAGGTCATCGAGGAGCTGCCCAATGGTTTCAATTTCACCAACTCACTAGGCAAGGGGAAGGTGCCTGAGGCCACAAACACCATCCAGTGCTGCTCTGAGATGAGAACAGGAACAGAGGGTCTCCACACTCAGGACCTTGAGATGACCAGGTTGACCAGAACTAGGGAGTGACCAGACTGGGGCTGTCCCTTTTTCAAGCTAAAGGAGATGTACACGCAGGTAACTTTGCCTGTTTCGGAGCTGAGCTGCCATGACCCTCTTACCCTTGTCCAGTGTGAGCTTCTGGAGGCCACTGAGGCAGAGGCAGAGGGTAAGGGGGACTGCAGGCTGGATATTCCTGGAAGGGAAGTGGGATCTTTCCTGTGTTTAGAAGGACACATGGAAAGTCAGCTATGTGGGTGAATCTTTCTCTTTATCCCACTGTAGCGCCAGCTGCAGAGCTCCAGCCAGTGGCAGAAGCAGAGCAGTGGGCAGTGGTGGAGGTAGAGCTGGCTCCAGCTCCGTTCACAACACCGCTACTAGTGCTGAGGCCAGCGTCCCCTCCATCAGCAGTGTTGGAGCTGGAGCAAGGGCCGACATCGGCTCCAGGAGGAGTGAGTGCTGCTGAGCTGGAGTCACCTCCACCATCATTTTTAGTGGGAAGTCCATCTCCACCTGTGGCTGTTAAGGAGCGTGAGAAGAAGCCCAACCTCACGGCCTTCTCTCCTAAGCTGGTGGTGGAGCGGTTGACCGTGATAGATGTGGTGAACAGCTGGGATCTCAGGGCGGGGTGGAGCAGGCCGTCCCTCTGCCATTGTTGCCCCAGACCTGATCCAAACTCCCATGATCTGGGCCCAAATCCCAGCTCCACCCCTTACCAACCATATGACCTGGGCAACTTCTGGAACCCCCAAGCCTTTGCTGTCCACCTGCAGACCGTAGAGGTGGACACTAACAGGACCTGCTGCACAGAGTGGCTGTGCCGGCTCCATGAGGTAGAAGAGATGGAAAGCTTGGCAGGGCTTGGCCCATCAGTGGTGGAGGGGAACTCACTGTGTGCAGCCAGGTCTACGGTGGCCCAGCCGTCTCCTCAGGAGGCTCAACAGCCTCAGGACTTGACACTTGAAGTGTGCTTCACTACAAGGGTGACAGACAAGGCCAGTGGTTGTAGCTGCCACGGAGGAATGTGCATCAGAATGGAGAGTGGGACCAGAGCGGAGATCAGGGTGGTGGCAGATGCCCCCTTGGCATGAGCAGAGTTGAGCCACCGTCTGGAGCTTGGAGTTAGCCAGGACGGGCTGGATGCAAATGCCCCTCTCCCTTCCCTGCCGGGATTGGGTCCTGGGACATCCTGTGTTGGGTACCCTCGGTGGACAGAGAAGAAAACCTAGGGACTCTCACAAGGCTCAGGCCACATCCTGAGCTTCCTGAGCTCTAGCTCTAAACTGTGACAACTGTGTGGAACTTTAGTGGCTGTGGACACAGAGGTGGCCTGTGGCAGGGCTGGATGACACTCCCCCTGTCCCCCAGGAGCTCTTCTGGAAGGTGGTGCCCTCTCAGTGCCTGGGATCCACCTGGCACAAGAAGAATAAGCCTGGCAGTGAACACTAGACACCCACCATCCAGGCCACCATCGACCAGTTCAGAAGGGTGGCCAGCCTCGTCATCACCACCTGCCTCGGGGATGCGAGCATGACAGCCCAGGACAGGGCGAGGGTGGTAGACCGCTGGGTCCAGGTGGCCCAGGTGTGCCGTGGGAGGCCCAGTAGAGCCCCTCTCTGGAGACTTGGGAACTGCCTCTCCACCTTTATCAGCTCCCAGGATTGAAGTGTGTGGTCTAAGCTCCTGCAAGTCCCTAGGCCTTTCCTGCCAGGGGGCCCGCTGACCTTGACTCCAGGTCCCAGTGGGAGGATGCTCACTTCCTACCTGGCTCCTTCCCTGGGTTGAGCTAAACTCCTCCTCCTTGTGAGTGTTACTTTCTGGGTCCTAAATGTCTTTCTGGGGCTCCCTGAGCATCTGTCTCATCCAGGAGGGGAGATGTAAATAGAAGGAGACTGAAGCTAGAGCAAGCGGGGCTCCAGTGCCCAACCTCACACCTCATTCTCTTCCCTTCCCCAGGAGTGCGACATCTGGAAGAACTTCTCCTCACCCCGCACTTTCATCTCTGCTCTGCAGAAAACCTCCACAAGCCACCTGAAGAACACACGGGGGTAAGTTTCCCTGTGGGTAGGCCTCTCTGCATAGGAGGACCAGGATGGATGGGGGATCTCCTTATGTCTGCCATTGGCGCCTCAGTCAACCAGGAACTCCTGGGAGGCAGCAAATGCTGGGGACAGGGCCTGGGAGTGGGTAGTTGGTCTCTAAGTCTCCTGGTGTCCTTGTGAACCAGTTCTGCTTCAGGACTCGGTTTCCCTAAATGTCAGCTATTGGGTTGGGCCACATTGGAGATTTCCAAGTGTTTATAGCAACAGAACTCTATGGCCAGTTGAAACTCATAGTGGTCAAAACAGAGCTGCTCTGTAGAGCTGGGGAGTGGAGACCCCAGTGACCAACAGGAGAGCCCCCTCCCAGTCCCATGAGACCTTAGTGCTCAGAGGAGCCCAGTGAGAACACTCCTCCAGGCAGGTTGAATCTCTTGGGTTGTCAAAGAAAAGGGATTTGCACTCAGACCCCTCACATTATCCCTAAATTTATCCTTCCCTCTTTCCCCTCCCCTCGGGTAAAGCTCTGAAAAACTTAAGGAGCTCTATAGCCAAGATGAGTCCTTGAGCAGAGAACTGATGACCAAGATAGAGTGGAGGCTGCGGGTCTGGAAAGAGAGGAGGGGGGAGAGGGGCAGGGGTACTGGGCAGGCTGTGGTTTTGATAGTTTCTCACTTGAACTTTCTCTGAAACATTCCAGTCTATCTTGTCCAGGTTAACAAGCAGAGGGATCTGTTCAGCTCATGGGAAGCAGGGTGCCATTTTTGGGCAGGAGGCCCTGGCCATGGGACACAGTGGTATTGGTTGGGCTGTTCCAGGAAGAGTTGCTGAGCTGGTGCCATCAGCAGGTCTCTGGCTTCCATGCACGTCCATCCTGCTGGATGTAGCTTCTTCCAAGCTGTTGCGGTGGGTTTAGCCCTCAGCCTAAACCTGTCCTCAGGAAGCCAGGCCCCTGCTGCTCCTTCTGTCTTCACCATGTCTCCAAGGGGAGGACACCCTGCCTGTCCCAGGGACATGCATGGCAGAGGATTCCCATGGTCCAGGTGGACAAACAGGCTGCTCATCCTTGGGCCTGAACGGCTGGACCAGAAACAGATGTGTGTGCTTTCGGGGCCCCCCCCCGACCCCTAGAGCAGTCACTCGAGTCAACCACAAGAGTCTCATCTGAGTGCCTGGTTGGCAATGACATATGCCCCCAGGGGCTTATGAGAAGCGTCTAGGCAACTCATGGATTCTTAGTGGATCCTGCTGAAAGGACGTTAGGAGCTTCACGTAAATGAGGAAGCAAAGCATCCTGTCACCACCTTCCCTGTGGATCAGAGGTGGCACATTGAGAGTTCAGTTCCTGAGTGGATAAAGAAAGAGTTCAGGGCAGGGGAACGTCCTGAGGGGTTCCTTGGGGAGGAGAAGGCTTTGGCATGGCCTCTGACCCAGCCTGGGGGCCAGACACTCCACGAGACTGGGGCAGGCAGGAGCCATGCAACCAGACTCCCAAGACACACCGTCCTCTCCACTGCTCGGCCCAGGACCAAGCTTTGAGAGCTCAGAGGACAGGACTGTTGTCAGTGGTGGGGCTGCGGGTTAGGTGAGGATGTGGGAACAGGGCATCTGGCTGGGAGGGGCAAGCGGCCTCTCCTCTTTGGTCCCCTGAGCAACTCACTGTCCCTGTTTGGGCCTCTGTCTCCTCATCTGGGAAGGGAGGGATGGTGATTGTGTGGTGCAGGCCTCACAGGCTGGTGATGAGTTAAGAGGGTGGACAGGACTGTGGGAGCTTTCTGTCTGCTCCACCTGGAGGGGTGAGGGCGAGCACAATGATGACAGTCATGTGACACTGAATCCTCAGGAGTACTTGTGAGGTAGCTGGAGTTCTCACACCTTCCATATGAGCAAACATGCTCAGGGAGGCCAGACAGAAAGCCCAAGCTCACACACAGAGTGAGAGTTGGAGCTGGGCTTGTTCTAGAATCACAACACCTTGGATGATGTATTGGCATTGGTACCAGTTGACTCGAGTCAGATGTCCAGGTTCGGAGGCCAGTGGTGCTAGAGAGAAATGGGGTGAGGGTGGTATGGCCCGTTGACACTCTCCTCGATCCTGGCAGGAGGGACCCTCCACGTTTGCCCCCCCCCGGCAGATCAGCCCCCATAGAGTGCAGGAGAAACAGCAGCAGCAGCAGGTGAGTGTGCCTGTGGGGGGGGGGGCTCTGCCCTCCCAGCTGGAGGCCTCAAATCAAGAGAGGATGGCCCTTCCTCTTGCTGCCACAGTGCCTGAATCCCCCAGTAGAAGTGACCAGGAGGAGGGCCTGGGAGATCTGGTGCAGGATGGGTTGTTGTGGGGAGGACCAGGGACCGCATACCCTGTGATTTTCCAGAATCCTGCCCTGGGAGGTGAGGAGGAGGAGTGTGGTGTTCTTGGGGTGTGAAGGGAGGAGGAATTGAGGGGAGGCTGCTAAGGGTCCTAGGCTGCTCCCAGTGCGAACTCTGGTGTGGGCCAGGAGGCTGAGAGTGAGGACTTTTCAGGGGAGGGTTTGCAGGGGGCCGGCTTGGGAGCAAAGCTTCATCCCACCCACACTCTGATGTCACAGAGTGTCATCTCCTATATTGGCACTTTCGTTGGTCACCTGCTGATGCTGCACCTGCTGATGGGTGATAATCTCGAGGTGGGTGCACCTGAGGACCAGGCATTGAGGCCCAGGATCCTGAGCATTGGGATGTGGGAGCCCCCGAACTGTGCTCTGAGCTCTCAGCACTTGGCACATCTCTCCTGAGAGCCTCACAGCCGCGTCCGGGAGCTGGGGCATCAGGCACATCTTAGGGCTGAGTGAACAGAGGTTCCACCTGAGACACCCATTCCGGTTCCCCAGGCTGGGGAAGCTCAGAGCTGCCTGACGGCACAGCTGCGTGAGGTTTTATCTGAGCTGGACTCAGCCTCTCCCTCCCATGCTGCCCGTGGAGGGAGAGAGGATTCGGGCCCCTCCAAGTCAAGGCAGCACATAAGTGGCTGAGCAGTCCCCTCTGCCTGAGGCCTCAGCCTCCAAGTCTGTCATCAGAGAGGGTTATGCTGCCAGGTCCCTCAGCCTCTCCCCCATGTCCTCCTTCTCTGGAGCTCAGAGCCAGGCCTAGGTCCAAGTCCAGTTTTCTCTGCATGCCCGGCCCCCTCTGGGGACCTGGCAGTAGTGCAACATGAGAAGGTGTGGGCATAGGGGGCTATTCAGGCTAGGGGGCTCTGTCTGATGGACTCTGGTTGTCTGCCTTCCAGGAGAATGAGATCAACCTGAGAAGATGACTGAAGTGAACAGCTGCCGCACCCCCTTCAGGAGAGGGGAAGGAGGAGGAATTCAGAGACCCTCTGGGCAGAACAGTCCCTGGCTCCACCCCCTGTATCTTACATTGAGTAGAAGAGTTTGATAACAAAGAGGTGGGAGACCCATCCAGTTGGCAGGTGGGTTGAGGGGAGGATGGCATCAATGAAAAAATCCTGGAGGAGGCGCTGCTTATTCCCATTCTGAGAACAGGTAAAACCTGGTAGGAACTGGAGGGAAGGACAGTTCCCAGGACTGGTCCCTGCCCCACCCCTGACACCCGACAAGGCCCATGCAGCATCCCTCACCCAGGCCCTAATTGCAGCCTCTCCTTCCCTCTGGTCCCAGGAATAGCCAGTCATGAGGGAGATCCTGCTGCTCCAGGTGGCCACAAAGAATTACAACCTAGAGCCCGAGGAGCGATTTGGGGCCTGGTTCCAGGACATGGAGCTGCTCAACGAGAGTGATAGGTGAGGCCGGGCAGGAGTTGGGTGAGGGCAGGGGTAGACTCTCCCTGTTGGCCAGTCCAGAGATCCTGTCTCCGTGGCCCCCCACTCAGCCCCAGGCCTTGTTGCATGGCAACCTCTGCGACACTCAGACTCCAGCTGCTGGGCAGGCAGTGAGGGGACACTTGAGGTGTGGTTCTCTTAGGTTCACAGGAGCCTGTCTGTCCTGGAGCTACAGCCTGTCCTGCCAGCTGAACCCCCAGACCTAGTTGGCCAGCAGAATACTCAAGGCCAAGAAGAACCCGCCATCATCAAGGTAAGGGGTGAGTGAGTGTCTGGGCCGGGGTGACTGACTCCTATGGGTTCAGTTAGGCTTCGAGCTAAGCATGGCCTTGGGTAGTCGAACAGCTGGCAATGGGATCCCAACTCCACTACTGAGCAGTCCTGTGATTGGGGTGACTCTCTTCAGCTTCCTGAGACTCCATTTCCCCCTCTGTGAAATAGGTGATACTAAATGATCGCTCGCGTGGCAGGGACAAATGGGGTACTGGTGGCTGACAGCACTGAGCACAGGGTCAGGAGCACCCAGTGCAGTGGGGACAGGGTGGGGGCCATGATTCTTCCAGGCCACCAAGATAACCCGACTCTTCTACTCATCCCCAGGCCCCAACACCAACCCTCATACCAGTGGCCGATCACAGCCCCATCCTCAGCAGCGGGGACACAGCTGGGAGGCTTGGGATGCACTGGGCCAGCTCCTCCCTCCTGAGGGGAAGGGGAGCATTGTAGGCTGATTCCTGCGACCCCTGATGCCCAAGAGAGAGGGGACACACCCACCTCAGCTCCCTGACATCTCTACCCCAGCAACTATTCACCAAATGGGGAGGCACAGAAGTTATTTGTTGTAAACAATAAATGCCATATTTGAATATTGTATTAAAGTCCTGTTCCCTTTACAGTCTGGGAGTTGTGATGTGGTTCTGTAGCTTTCTGTAGGCATGTAAGTGAGACACTGAATCTCACATTTCTCCTTGAATCACGAACTCTTCCGGGTCATCAGCTTATTGTTGGTGGGAGAAGGGAGAAAGGCCAGCCCCTACTCTGGCTAGTGGGGACACCCCCAAATTCCCCTAATTCCGAAGACCAGTTCATTTCAGTATCATTCAACTCCTCCAGGAGCAGACGTGTCCCCCCGCCCTTTCTCTTGGGATTTAAATGTTGAAGGTACTTTCACAGGCAGAGCAACAACCACTGAAATGTGGGTGTCTTTAAAACAGCACTACCCAGGACCATGTCGTGCCACAGGCAGGGGCTGCCTTTCTCCATTCTTGAGGAACAGGGAACATTTTCTGCTTCTCTTGTTGAGATTTCTTTTGACTAAATTTTAGGAACTTGTAGTTTTCTAGTTCAATCTCTGGAATTGCATCAGCTCTAAGTGGGGAAAACAATGTAAAAAGATCAAAACGTGCACTTGGAGAGGACAAGGCCCAAGGAAGCTCATTTGCAAATGGACTAAAGGCAGGAAGGACCTCGCTCCTAAGGCCCCTCTAGGGGCTCCCTGTTCCCCCCTGACCTGGATTTGAATCCTGCTGTGATCCTTGTCCAAGACTCTGAATTCCTTTTCCTGCTTGTTTTGTATCCAGGCGGAAAGATTTGTGATGCAGCTTTTAAGGCTACTGCTGGGCCTCGTTCCATAAACATGACTGCTCCCTGTGAACTAGGATTTTCAGCACCCCTGCCTTCCTTAAGCAATTCCCTTTAGGGCAGAAATTCCCTAGAAGGTCCCAAGCCTCCTCTCTGGCTTGGCCAGAGGATCCCCGGTGAGCTCTACTTTGACAGTATAAGCGACCATAATCCTGGCCATTGAGTGACCCCACACTGTCCCTTGCTGTCCAAGGTGACATCTGAGCCCGTGTCGTTCTTAAGTCCATGATCTTGGACAATCCTCCAGTTTACACACTAAGTGTTGGTGTTACCAACTCGTCCAAATGGGGCAATTGGGCCCGAGCCCTTAAACTATGTCACCCCTGGGTGGTTGTGTTTTTTTCCCCAATCCTGTGCTGTGGTTACATTACCACAACCTCCTGGGTGTGAAGACTGTTTGGAGCTTTGAAAGATGAGGTATGACAGGGGTGTTGGGGCTCCAGCAGAGAATGCCACTGAACTGGTGGTCCATGAACGTGCATGAACACAGCCTTACCAATTAAAATACTGAAATGCTTCCCATCTGGTGCTGAACAGACACTGCTCTGAGCTCACACAGAGAACCCACCCCATGACTAGGAGATTTCAAATGGTTACCAAGTGGCATTTTGAACCTCATCACTTGGGAACACCCTGTAAGACAAGGGACAGATGAATCGCTTGGCACTTGTGAGGTATCCCCTCCTTTCTGATGGCTGCAAGTGTCACCCAGACACACAGGCTACACTCTGCCAGGGAAGCCTTGTCAGAACAGCCAGAAGTTGAGGATGAACCCTGGTTCCCGTCATCTCAAGACCTTCCTGACATGGCACAGCCACCCAGGAAAGTGATTTGGTAATGGAAATACTGGGAAGGCCATACTTTCCCTCCAAAGAGAAAGAGAAGTGCCAACAGTGAATGCTTGATCCCTCAAATAGACAACTAAATCCCAACAAGCAGTGGTTTATTTCAGCATTACTGATGCTGAAAAGTTCTCTTTCGATAATAGCACGATCCCCTAACTGCCATGTCCATTTCCATGAATCACGTTTCCAACACATATGGATCTAAAAAACTGTGGAATATCTGGTATTTCCTTAGATGCAACTCTGAATTGGCATGCAACAGAGAACAGAAAAATGGAGACCTAGAAGTAAATATCTAATTTGAGAACATAGACACAAAAGTGATTTGAAATAATATTTTGGAGTCTATTGGAATATTACACAAAAAGAATAATCCACTTTATGTAGGTTTTACTGTGACTGTGATGGGAAAAGCTGAATCATCCCGTGACGTTGATAACTGGCTGCTGACTTTAAAGTACAAATAAATATTGTAAATAGTAAAGGAAAATGAGAAAACAGCATGAAAAAGGAAGATCTTTCTCTCCTCACCTGAAACTCAACCTCTCACCTCAGAAAGAAACCGCTATCTCTATTTTCTATGTCACGCAAGAGAGTTTAATAAAAGAAAAGTATTGGTATATTTTAAAAGTTCAAGAGCTCAAAGCAAGGAACATTAGGGACGCAGCCATGAGACCTCACTGAGGTGCCTGCTCCATTTCATCTGCTGTCAGGACGGCCTTCTTGGCCCCTCACTTTCTCTGCCTCACTAGCAAGTCTGTCCGCCATCAGTGCTATCACCAGTATCGCTCCTGTGCTCTTCACTGCCCTTTCCTCCTTCCTGATACCTTCCTCAGTCGTCAGAAATTGTTGGCAGTCGAGCTGTGGAATGCCCATATCAGCTCCTGGAATCATCTCTGCCAAATCTGAAGGCCAGCAGGAGTGCTCAAGGGACCTGGAATGCAGACCACCTGCGAGCACACCTGGCAGGGATTCACCTGTGTGACTAGGTGCAAGTTTTTGCAATGCTTTGGCCAGATTGAAAGGACTTACAAGTTGTCCTGCGCTGCTCCAGGCCTGGAGTCCTTGCGGTCTCTCGGCCCAGCAGACTTGGTGCAGCTGGTCCAAGGAATCCTCCCAGAGACCCGTCATTGCCAGGATGTGATGGGATTCTAGTCACCGTCCTCTTGAATATGTCACTGGACATCCTCAAAGGGATGGAGATGTTTAAACCAGGCTTTGGTTTGGACTGGTTTTCACAGTTATGCTGCTTCCTCTGCGAACACGTGACTGTCATCCTTCTTATCATCCTTCTTTTCCTCTTACCCTACAAAAACCAATCATGAAAGTGGGTCAAATGATAAAAGAAGCCTGCCTTTTTAGGACAATTATCCTGGCTGTTTTGTACTTCCACCCCCCCCTCTATCCTCTGGGGATAGATCTGACCTGTGTCCTGGGATGTCATCAGGCAGATTTGCATCAAGAACAGAAAGCTCAAGGTCAAAATTCAAGGCTACTCCAGATCATTTCTCCCCCTCCATCCTGTTAACATCCTCTCCTTGTTTGAGTGTGATTCTATTCTCTTCTTGTCCTTGTCACTCTCAACTGCACAAGTCCTGGCACTCCCACTCAAGACAGTCAGTCCCCAGTCCTTACTAAAACCCAAATCTCACCATTTCTGTGTTTTCTGTCTACTCATTTGCTTAATCCATTGACCACTTGGTGTTCATAGAGGTTAAATCAATAGTGATATTATCAACCACCCCCTGTTAACGACTTCCTCCAATCTCCCAGATGTTCACATAATCCTAGTGGTTATGTTCAAAAGTAAATAATTCAGAAAACATATTCACCCACCACAAATTCCTGATCTCTAATATTTTTATTCAAACACTCATACAGTAGATACCTGTCCCTCAAGATCAGAAGTAATGCCAGATCACCAATCCTCACCTTAATTTCCTCCTACACCTATCTAATCTTGGATTCCATGGACTACGATCACAATAATTTCCTTGGAAATATAAAAAATTCCTTACCACTCATTTATTTTGTAAACCTCCAAACCCAGAAGATCCCGATTATCTGCCATGCCGCAGCTACTGCTGGTCTTATAACAAGCTGAAGAAAAAGCATGAAACATGACCTTTTGGTAACACTGTAAACACAAAACCGTCTGCATCAACTGGGAAGCACCCATAACGCCTGGAAATTTTGTTCTCCTTTTTTGCTGTTGGCTCAATAACAAAAAGACAAATCAATTTAAAATATGGGCAAGAGACCACAATAGACTTTTTCCAATGAAGACATACAAGTGGCCAATAGGTGTATGAAAAGGTGTTTGGCATCGTTAATCATCAGGGAATGCAAATCAAAACCGCAATGATGTATCACTTCACACTTGTTAAGATGGCGATTATCAAAAAAACTAAAGATGACAAATATTGGTGAAGATGTGGAGAAAAGGAACCCTTGTGGGAATGTAAACTAGTACAGCCATTATGGAAAACAGTATGGAGGTTCCTCCAAAAAAGAAAACTAGCATATGATCCAGCAATCCTACTTCTGGTGTATACCCACAGGAATTAAAATCAAGGTCTCAAAGAGATACCTGTACTCTAATGTTCATTGCAGCTAATTCACAATAGCGAAGATATGGAAGTAACCTAAACGTCATTGATGGATGAATGGATAAAGAAATGGAATATTTGTCAACCTTGAAAAAAGAAGGAATTCCTGCCATTTTTGACAACACGAGGGACCTAGAAGATATTATGCTAAGTGAAATAAGGCAGACAGAGAAAAGCAAATACTTATATGTGGAATGTAAAATTGTCAAATTCATACAAGCAGAGGTTAGAATGGTGGTTGCCAGGGGCTGGAGGGATGGGGAAATGGGGAGCTGATTATCAAAGGATACAAAGTTTCAGTTATCAAGATAAATGAGTTCTGGACATGTAGGATATGGCGTAGTGCCTTCAGCTAACAAAACTCTATTGCATACGTCACATTTGCTACTTGAGTAGATACTAAGAGTTCTTACCACAGAATGATAGTAATAAAGGAGGTGAGAGAAAACTTTGGAAAGTGATGATATGTTTGTGGTCTTGATGGTGATGACAGTCTCAAGGGTGTATACTTATGTCCAAATTCATCAAGCTGTATATAGAAAAGTATGACACCATCGTTGATTATTCTGCACCTTGAAATATGCCATGTCCTCATGACAAGAGAAAAATATTTGTAACTATGTATAGATGGATGTTAACTGGACTTATTGTGGTGATCATTTCAATATATACTCAAACATTGAATCATTACGTTGTACCCATGAAAGTGATATAATGTTGTATGTCAACTTTACCTCAATAAAAAAAACCACAACAGACAAAACCATTTGAATATTGTAAATGAGTTCAGTGAATCCCTGAAAGTGCCCCATTCCCATATGAGAGTTAAAGGAAGCAGAGAGGATGAAGTAAATGGAAGAAAGTTGTATAAAACAGTATTCAAATTAAAATCTTTTAAGTTGCTATCAGCTCCTTGTGGCAAAGTTCTGTGCGCACTAATCTTCTTTCACATTTTTCCTGGAAATCATACTTTCAGATCCAACCCATAACAGTTTCATCATTTGCTCTAATAAGACAATTTCAACTTAATAAATAAAACCAACAGCATCCCTTATGTATGAATAAAGTTAATGAACTTTACAGAGAAAAGATCATATTTGCACAATCTCAATAAAGGAAACAGAAGAACTGAATGATGATCAAGTCTCATTCAAGCTTATCTTTGAAAGTCAGTAAGACCAGGTTATCTTTTCAAGGATGTGTGTAGAGCTGTCAGCCTTGGAAGATAGAAATAGTGACCTCCTCTGGAGCAAAGGGCAGGCTTGCTTACTGCCCAGTATAATAAAAATAACAACCACCCAGGGCAAAGGTTAGCAGACATCCTGCCCGTTATCAAAGATTTGAGTTCCTTAGGCTCTGAGATCTTGCAACACTCTGCATGTCACCTGGCCCACTGTGTATCACCCTGTAGGAAGTGAGATTTAGTGAGCCGGTGCAGATGATGATACTCTGGCCACTGCTATTGCTGTGTCATTGAGTCCTTTGTCTCTGACCCATGGGTCTTGTGTCTTTTGTCAGCATCTGCTAAACCATTGTAGGCTAACTTATTAGCTTGCAGGTAAGGTAAAATATCAGACCTTTCACAGTTCCTGACAAGCCCTTAAAATAACTAGTAGTCTTAGGAACAGAGAGCTATCCAGAACAATATGCATGGATGGTCTTCATAGAAGACTTCATGCAACCAAAACTTCAATAAGTATCTCTAATCTCTTTTATTTCTACCCCAAGTAGAAGGAGAGGCACCAAGCTATTACAGACCTAGGGCTTGTGCAAGCCACCTGGAGACGTAGTGACCAGAAACTTCCCATGGGGAGCAAAGACAGATGGGCATATTTCCAAAATGGACCCATATGCCTCCCTATCATCCAAAAGACAGTACATTATCTTAATTTATGATGATTTGAGCCATTAAAATCTTGTGATGGGCCAAAGATACACTTCTAAGAGGAATGAGGCACATAGCAGTTGTAAGCAGATTAACACGATTGGTAAATATCAAACGCCGAACTAAACGCAGTGTTCTAATCAATTATAAGGTACAACAAATTTAATAAGGTCAATTAAATGATATATAATGGTATCCTTGATTATTACTCTGCAATAATGAACAAGAAACTCATGTAGATAACTACAATTGGTCTTACTTTAAAATATGGTAGTCAGGACTGTTTGAGATAAACTGGAGCTAAGGAAGGGGAGAAATAAATAAAAGTTAGCTGCTCTGAAGCCACTGTCAAGAACCCTGGATCTACATGTAACCCAGGAGATCGAGGCAGATGGCTGTGTACCTAGATCCTCCTGCACTGTGGTTCTTAGGGATCTCACGGAGCTGAAGCAGCTTCCTGAATCGTGTTTACACGTCCATGTGTACAATACCCCTGACCATGGGGATGAACCACCATTCAATCATCCCTTACACCCCCCTAATTAAGAATTAGATTTCAAAATCATTGTATCATTACGTGATCATTTATTCCTCACACCTGTGGGATGCCGAGCTAAAAGAAAATTAAATTTCAATGGTTTCTTTTCTTTGAAGGACCAAGATGTTCTTTCACACTTGGAATCCGGGTTCGAAGATAAATCCATCAAATCAATGGAAACAACTTAAGAAATGGACAGAGGGATACTTCATTCATATATACACAGTTTGCACTGTGGCAAAACTAGAGTTATATTTTTAAAAATTAGAATTTTTTGAAATTTTATAAATATTAAAGACTTTGTTCTGCTTATACTCCCTTTGGTTTACCAAACCAAACTCACTCTTTAATGGTCGTTTCTGGCATTGAGTGCTAATAACTGCAACTTTTTTAAATTCTTATTTTTCCCAGCTCAAAGACCAAGGGCAGAGGTCATCAAGAGGTCAAGTCTAATCTGCCTACAGATGTGGCAGGATCAACTATGGATGTTCAAGCCAGACATTGCCAGCAGAACCACATCTCTTTACCCATAGGTGAGGTTTTACAAGTAATGACAGGGACTTAAGGATATCAAAGGAAATTCTTTATTAAGAACCAAAGTTATAGATTCCTATCTTGGGTTCATTACTTTGAATTTTTGAACCAAATCATATACATCGATTGGACCATGTTCAATTCTATGATCTTTAGAAGACGCAGCCTATAGCTGAAGAGAAATAAATACAACACCAATATCTTACACTCTCTGAAGCACAACTGAGAGCCCCTGGAGTCAGAAGTTTTCAAGACAAGAAAACGTCATCCTTCATTTGAACAGAAAGAGTAGAGGCTATTCAAAGATTCAACTTTAAATTGTTAACATGACTTGTTAGAATGTGATGGAGCAACCATAATACCTTCTAAGTTTCATGATTTTTCTCCAGAATACTGAGATGGATGACCTTGAAGTGCAGCTTCCCCATACATGTCGTTATTCAGCGATAAAATTAATTTCCCTATAAAATAATTACCATAAAATTGTTACAAATATATCATAGTCTCTGACTAAAAGGAAACAAAGCAAATCGAGCAGTTGAAAGCAGTGTAATAAATTCCACACAAGGATCTTATAGCAGCATTATGTATAATAGTGAAACTGGATGTAATCCCTTTGCTATCAAAGAAGATATAAACAGATCATGGTATGCCTATTCTTTGGAATACCTCTAAAACTTCTAAAAAGGTAAGTTAGAATGATGTGCACTGATAAGGAGAGAGGTCTATGATATAAGGTTTGGGAAACAACAAATTGAAAAACGATGTAGTTATGTAATTTATGTTTAAAAAAAACTTTGTGTATTTACAAATTCAAAGGAAATTTCCAGAAGAATAAGTCACAACCTCTTAACAATAGTTCCTTCTGAGTAGGAGAGTGAGTTTTCAGGGAAGGGGATGAAAGGGGAATGTTTCACTTTACTCTACATAGATCAGTGCAATTTGACTTTTTTTACAGTGTGTACTTGTTTCATAATTAGAAAAATGAGTGATGTGACCATTTGGTGCAGGGCAACAGTATGATGTTCACCAGTCTCTGTTCTCTATGTTACTGCACAGCATGGACTGTAGCAGAAAGCCCAGAGGAGCAATGAAGACAAAGAAGACATGACACCTGCAAAAAGTCAGTGGAGTATTTCTCCATAAGAAACCTTCCAGGTGAGTGACTGTCAGTATCTTCCACTGCTCCAGCTCTCGCCATGAACCTAGAATCTGCCCAGGGTAAGCCGGAGGACCATGCCCGCTAGTCCACTCCCTGCCCGGAGCCTGTTTGTGCAGGGTGACTGCCATCAAGCAGACAATGGACTCAGGATGGAGCGTGTGCCTTTGGGGAGGCTGGAAGAGAGGCATAAAGTGGAACACCAGCTAAGTGCACACACCTGAGAGGCGGAGCTCCAGGTGGAGACACAAAATGTACCAAGAAACTGTGAAGTGAAGGAAGCTACTCCATCTCTCTGAGCTTCAGTGTCCCCCCTGTAATGTGTGGATCACAGGTCTACTTCACAGAGCTGTTGGGGAAGATACATAAAAGTGCCTGTGACAGCCAGTGTCCACATTATTAACAAAGTCATATCCGACTTCAAAATAATCGATGAAAAGAATAATGTTAATGAGACCAAAGACGGGATGCTCAACTTCGTAAGCAGCCCCAGCAGCATGAGAATGAGAGGAGCTCCAAGAAAGCAGGGTTCTTCACAGCTCCACTGGAGACGATGAACACGGGCTACACCAGGATAAGTCGTTGTTGTACAGTGACTCGTGTAGTGAGAGTGGGTCCCAAAGACACTGTGAAATCCAGTTACACACAGTGGCTCCTAGGAAACAACTACAAAGCAATCAACGCAGCAGTTTGGAATGGGAAGGGGGTGAGCAGAGGAGGGTCAGAGCCACAAAATCTGACGGAAGACACTGAACCACGAGCGCTCAGCTCTGTCAACAGCTTCTGTGGTTGCACCAGGAGATCAAACGTCTGAGACAGCCATTGTGGAGACTGCTGGGAGCATAATGGTCACTGCAGCCACACCCCAACAGCAGTTGCATCGGAGCACACAGACCCCGAGACTTTCCTCTCCATTAATCTTTGTTTCAAGATGATGAATATCCTCATGTTACAATGTCTCCTTTCAACCCTTGTGGAGGAGTGTCATCAGAACCCCCTGAAGAGGTCACAGGCCAGAGTAGGATGGAACACTGGGGGCTGGGGAGCGGCGTTGCACCTGACAACACAGACTATCACCCGGGTCTATTGAACATGAGAGAAGAACCCGAGGATGTGGTCCAACGAGAATTCCCTGTCTTGCCACATTCAGAGATACTGCAGAGTTTCTCATCCATTCTTTAAAAAAATGTTAAAGAATTCGTGTCATTAATTCACAGCGAGGCAAATTCTTCACATAGTGACAGGGTCCAGTTTCCATGACCAGCTTATTCAGTTGTTTTGATAATACCCCACATTCAGGAATTGGAAATGTAACCTATTGGGATGTGTAATATAAACAAGGACTTTTTTTCATGGAGATCAACACCCAAAGTTTTAGGGAGGACATAAATCGTGAAAGCTGCTAACCATTCCTCCACAGGTTTCAATAAGACTTTTAAGTTAATTTACCAATCTCAGGAAAAGATAACTTTTCAATTCAAATTTTTTTATGCATTCAAGCGTACAATACAGCCAAGAGAATGAGCATTAAAAAATTAACAAGAAGGTCTTGCTTGCATTTCATCTTTTGCAAATAATCAGGATATTTTATGCTCTGTTCCTTTCACTGCTGTAATCAATTTTTAAAGAATACGTTACATCTGACTATCCCTGGGCATGTTTATCCTGGAACCTTGCCGGAATCCAAAGCAGAGATGTTAAAGCTGACGGGTTTCAAATGCTGCCCAGGTGTTGTCTACCATGAACATGCCTCTCCCAAAGCCGGACCACCGGTCTCTTCCTGAGGGATCAGAGTCATCACTTATGTCCCTGAGAGACTGGCCACTCAGGCCTGAGCTGAGATTAGGTGATCAATCTGAAGGGCAAAATGCTTAAGCTATTCTCATCCTAACGATGCTGTTTTGGAGGCCTCTGCACTGGAATAGGTTAGTGAAAACGGCCTACTAGATACTTGCCTGGGAATTGTGTTGTTCTCCTCTGCCCTTAGCAGATCCTGGGGAAACCAATGATTAACCTCACGGATGCTTTAACTTCCACATCTGTGAAAAAGGCAAGCAACAGCCAATGTTACCACTTTGCAAAACTCCAAAGTTGTGCATCCAAGAGGGACCACAAGGGTGAATTTCTCCCAAAAGCTGATGAAATGATGGCACTTTGGCTGGAGAAGGCAGAGGGCAGCAGGCAAAGTGGAAAGTTTCTGGAATGTCTAACCAGTTCCCATAAGCAGTTTAGAGAAACACCTGGCCCTGGATTAGGTAGGAGGCTGTGGAAGGACCCACAGGTACACAGGGGGGAAGAGGAATCAAGCAAAGGAGGGAGGCGGTGGGGAAGAGGCGCCAGTCTGGGCTTCAATTTTGGACAAAAGCAGTTGCACGCTGCAGGCCCGCGGCTTCCCATGCAGCCGCCACACCCTCCTAACTCCCTGGTACTTTTCGTCTCGTCACATCCCTCTGGGAATCAGTCCACATGGAGCGGGTGCAGGACCTGAGTCCTGAGTCAATGGTTTGGCCCTCGGCCAAGCTCACACCGCCCTGCTCCTCCCCCCAGGGCCAGGCACCGCCCTGTGCCCAGAGCATCCTGGGCGTTCTAGTCCTGCAGCCCTACAGGTTGCCAGCTGGGAGCGGTTAAGAGAGAAAAGCTCCCAGCATGCACAGCTCGTGGCCCCAACTCTTGCCTTGTCCTTCGGCCCCTCGGCCCCACCCCTCTGCTTCTCCATCCCACCCTCTTCCCCACCTGTTCTGTATACCACGCCCAATCTCCAAGACCTGCCCACCCCCCCAGAGTATGCGCAGTGTGGTTGGGCTGCATCCCTTGAGGCCGGGACTCAGGTAGGGGTGGGGCTCACCAGCCTGGCTATTGCTGAGGTTGCCTGCAGCCCTGGTGGAAGCCCCCTGGCCAGTATTTGAAATGTAAATTCAATATCTAAAATGGAAATATCGGGTGCCTGGGATCCTGGAATTTGCCTTTTCAATGCCACCTGTCCTACCATCCCCCCTATCTCTCCAAGCTGCCATGATCCTCCCTCTGGAACCCGTGGTCAGGGTCGCTGCAGAGATCCTCCCTTTGGACCCAATCTGCCTGAAGGGCCCATACCTTGGTCAGGAGTCTTAGAAGGACTGCCCTGAGCCATGTCATAAAAAGGAGAAAACATCACATTGGACAGCCCCAATACCTGCATTATACAGACAGGAAACTCAGGTGCACTGGTAAGTGACCCCTAAGCCACTTCAGGGGAACACATGCATGCCCCTATTTCCACGCTGCACACAGGCTGGTTCACTGGACTTTCTTATCCGAGTGTGGACCTCCTGGCCTCGTTAACATAGGCAACAACCACCGAAACTTCCCATTGGTCCTTCCCACAGTGTTAGGCAAGTTTGTGCAGGAAGGTAATATGCAATTTCTGCTCTAGTATAGGGCTGGCTCCTTGGGAACTAGTTTTAATATTCCTGTTTAAATATACCTGCAGAATCACAAAATAATTAAGCAAAATAATTTGTTGCTGTGGAGGGTTATGGTGATAATTCTCTGAAGTCGTTTTTCCATTTAGCTTTTCTGATTGACTCCAAATACTACAGCACCACACGCTTCTTAGACTGGTGGATGCACAGCTCCACTTCTTTCCAGGGAGAACGCACAACAGCAGAATATCCGTGGCCTGACTTTCTGGGGCACCAGTATTACTACAAGATTTGGAAGAAGCAAAGTTAGGTCATTTCCAAGGTAAGGAATTAAAAACTTAACACTAAGATGAGGTGGGAAAGTCATATGCCATTAATAATTGTCAGTAATCTGTGCCTGAAATGTCAGACTTTCTCTGAGAAAGAACTCTGAGACCCTATTTCCCATTGTTTTAAATAGGAAAATCTAGAAGGCATAGCAAATCTATCGAAAAACTATACCAATTTCCTAAGTCACAATATGACACCTAGACTTAAGTTACGAACATCGTGTGCTCCTCATTTTGTTCCTTCCAACCCAGTCCCACAGGTCTTGAGTGCATGCTGTGAACACGGCACTGTGCTAGGTCTCGAGGCCTTGGTGAGCATCGTGGTGGGGGTGGACCTTGCTGTAGAAAGATGACATCATGAAATCTCAAATCCATGCCGCTTACAAAACTGAGGCAAAAATGGAAATACCCAGGCATCCATGCAAGGATGAGGGCATTAATAGATACTTGGGAGTATTAAAATCCATCTAATGGTGTCATGAGTGAATGTGTTCCACTTCAAAACAAAACACTGCTGTTATTCTGAGATATTGAGTTAGTATCTTTGTGCAAATATGCAGGATTTAAAATGACTATTGACATATAACATGCGTACAGAAATATATGCAGAAGTCATCCACGTAAATCACAAAGAATTATTAAAAAGTGAACACACTTGTGTGACCAAGAACTAGCACCAGCTTTACTCAGGCCCCGACAATCCCTTTCTCCCTATTTCCTCCCCAAAGGTAACTGATATCTTACCAGCGAACACTGTATGTCAAGTTTGTCTTCTTATACAAGTGTTTTATTACAGAACAATTTAAACAATATACAAAATAAACAAAATAGCACAGTAGGCCCGTCACCCAGTTTCAACAACTACTAATCATCTGCTATTTTTGTTTCATCCACACTCCATCCCATTCCCACCTCACTTTATTATTCTTTTAAGCCTTTGTGCATGTGTGGTGAGTAAGATGTATGCACACTGAAAGGCACAAATCTCAACCGTACAGTTTTGGCAAATAAACATGCCCATATAACTTTCATCCCTTTAAGAATAGGATATTTCCATCACCCCCAGAAAACTCCTTCCTGTTCCTTCCCAGGCTATTTTTTCCTTGCCCCGATGCAACCCCTGTTCTGGTTTATTCAGCATAGGTTCATCTTGGCTGAAATCATCCCATGTGTGTTGTTTTCTGTCCAGCTTGCCTCCCTCAGCACGAGGTTGATGAGTCTCTCTCAGCATGTGTGTGTCAGCATTTGCTCCTCGGCACAGCTGAGGGCGTTCTGCTCTGTGGAGGTCCCAAAGTGCACTCATCTTCCTCCTGGGGACGTGCAGGTCATCTCCTGCGAACAGTCTTGTAAAAACGTTTTTTGGCATGCTGTTTAATTCTTTTATTAACATTTAAGTGACCCACCTTTGTATTCTTACTGGGTGGTCCAGATTACAATATGCACCTTTAAGATATCACATCCTACCTAGACTTAATAGTGCACCAGTTTAATCAATGTAAAATATGGAATCCTTGCTACAGAACAGTTCCATTTACCTCTGTCTGTCCTTTGTGCTATTGCTGTCATAAATTTCATATCTACTTATGTTATAAATCCCACAATACAGTGTTATAATTTTTGCTTTAGACAGTCATAGGTATTTTAAAGAAATAAGAGGGGCCGGCCCCGTGGCTTAGCGGTTAAGTGCATGCGCTCCGCTGCTCGCGGCCTGGGTTCGGATCCCTGGCGCACACCGATGCACCACTTCTCCAGCCATGCTGAGGCTGTGTCCCACATACAGCAACTAGAAGGATAGGCAGCTATGACATACAACTATCTACTGTGGCTTTGGGGGAAAAATAAATAAATAAATAAAATCATAAAAAGAAATAAGAGAAATAAGTGTTTGGAAAGGAAATGCTTTGAGACTCTGCAAATGTACTGTTTCTTCTTTAAGTTTCATCCACAGTTTTTGCGTTCATCAGTCATTCTTTCCAACAATAATTATTATTGTAGTGTTAAAGTGGCAATTTTCTATTTCATGCTATCTAGCGCTTTTATTATTTGGAATTCTGTGAGCAAGATTTCTCCCCCCCCTTCCTTCTTCCTTTCTTTCTCTCATTCTCTCATTCTTTTTTTTCCCCTTTTTTCTTTCTTCCTTCCCTTCCTTTCTTGTTTAATCTTTTTTATATCAGTATAGCCTCGTGGATATTTATTTTATTCTCTGAGTAATTATCCAATGCTACCATTATTTATTTTGTTGCTCAGAGTTTTCCAGCTTGAGTCATTGGAAAGTCTTTCAGATTGATTCCTTTTGACATGTCCCATCATTTTCTGTGTGCTTTTTTTTTGAAAGCACTTTCCTACTTTCTGGCACTACAAGATGATCCAGGCTCATCTTGTATTTTCCATCTCCAGCCCTAGAATTAGCCATTTCTCCAAGAAAATCTGCTTTATTTTATTGGAGAATGATATTTAGAAAACAAGATCTGGGAGCTAGGTGTGCTCATTAATACTAGAGTGTCACTGCTTCTGGACCCTCTCAGCAGAGCTTGGAAATGTATGTATGAATATAAACTCAGGTAGACAAATCTGTCTATCGATCTATCCATCTATATATCAGTCTATCTATCTATTTGGATAGATATATTAAAAGAGACATGGATTCATACTGATACTTCGAACTCCAATCCAGCACCACAGAGTTTATTCTAGCATTCTCCTTTTGTTTATTTGTAACTTCTTTCACCAACAGTGAGAAACTTAACTCCAGTTAGCTACAATATATTTACTGTGTCAACTAGTTTCAGAATTGCTAATCCATACCCTTATGAAAAACAAATTGACCACCTAGAGTACAGTGTTTGTGTCCAGTACTTAAGTTCTACAGTATCCCGTCAAATCACTATCTTCCAAAGTAACTTAGGTCAGGACCTTTCATCCCCACCCCTTCTGTATGGTTAGGTCACATGCTTGTAATACAGTGAGATTCATTTGTCACTGCATTCCATCTGAGTTCCCCAGCATCCTGATTGATTTTTAAAATTTGCAGAGTAAAATTCACTCTTTGTGGTGTACAGTTCTATGGGTTTTGACTTTACGGTCATGCATCCATACCCACAGTACCATACAGAGCTGTGTTTTTCACCCCCAAAGTTCTCTCATGCTATCCCTTTGTATTCAACCCCTTCCCCTACTCCATCCCTTGGCAACCACTGATCATTTTCCATCCCTGTAATTCTGCCTTTTCTAGAAAGTCATATAAATGGAATCATATACTATACAGCCTTTTGAATCTGACTTCCTTTACTTAGAGAAATGCATCCAAGGTTCATCCATGTTGTTGTGTGAATCAAGAGTTTATCCTGGGGCTGGCCCCCTGGCCTAGCGGTTGAGTGCATGCGCTCCCCTACTGGCAGCCCAGGTTCGGATCCAGGGCACGCACTGACGCATCGCTTCTCTGGCGATGCTGAGGCAGTGTCCCACATACAGCAACTAGAAGGGTGTGCAATTATGACATACATCTATCTATTGGGGCTTTGGGGGGAAAAAAGGAGGAGGATTGGCAATGGATGTTAGCTCAGGGCTTATCTTTCTCACACACACACAAAAAAAGAGTTTATCCTTTTTATTGCCAAGTAGTATTATAATGTACCAATGCAACACAGTTTCTTTCTCCATTCACCTGATGAAGGACATTTAGCTTATTTCCAGCTTTTGGCAATTATGAATAAAATGGCTATAAAGATTCCCACAAAGATTTTTGTTTAAACATTAGTTTTCAATTTTCTTCAGTAAATACCTAGGAGTGGGATATCTGAGTCATATAATAAGTATATGTTTAGCTTTATAAGAACCTGCTCAACTGTTTTCTGAATGCAACTATCATGTTGCATCCCCAGTTCTAATTGCTCCTACTCCTGACCCACCTCCTCATGTGGTATTTGCAATTTTATTTTTTATTTCAGGCACCTAATAGGCGTGCAGCATCTTATTGTGGCTTCTGCTTCATTTTTGAAAGTGAGTTCTGCTAAATATAGAATCTTGTGTTGACTTTTGGGTTTTCTTTCTGCACTTGAAAGATGTCATTTTGTTGTTGAGTTGTCTCTTTTGTTTTTGATAATATATTATCCATCATTCACCTTATTTCTCCCTGTATGTAATGTCTTCCCCTGTATATATGTATTTCCCTGACTGCTTTCAAGATTTTCTTTTTATCTTTGGATTTTAGTAGCTTGACTATCATGTACCTAAGTATGCTTTTAATTTATATTTTATTTTGTGAGTTTGCTGACTTTCTTGGATCTAAAATTTTAGATTTTCCAAGAAATTTTGGAAGTTTTATGCTATTACTTATTGATTTGCCTTTCTGCCTCCTTTAATTTTTCTGTCTTTCTCCTCTCTGCTGGGGACTCAATCATCTCACAGGTCATAAGGCTCTCTTCGTTTTTCTTCAAAATTTTTACATTCTTTTCTTCAGACTGGAAAATTTCTATTGCTGTATCTCCATGTTTTTTCTACTGTTTCTCATCTACTTGTAAACTCAAATGTATTTATTTTATTTCATCTTCCTATTTGGTTCTTTTGTGTAATTTCCACTTCTCTGCTGAGTTCCCACATCTGTTCATTCATTATGGGAATATTTTTCTTTACCACCATGATCATCTTTATAATAGCTGCTTTCGTATTCTTGACTGCTAATTGCAACACATTGGAGGGAGTTTCTACTGCCTGCTTTTGGTCACATATGGATTACATTTTCCTGTTTCTTCAAATCTCATGATTCTTTTAAATTGTGTACTGGAAATCATGAAAGATAGGTATAGAGTCTCCGGATTCTGTTGTATTACTTTGAAGAGTGTTGTTACTTTTCTAGCAGGGAATCAACTTGGCTGGACTGAAATTCCAATCCTATCTCCTTTACAGTGGCCATAGCTGAAATCCTCAGTCAGTTCTTTCATCTTCCAACTGCTGTTTTTACACTAGGCCTTCTGGGGCCTACCCTGTATGTGTGTTGTTCAAAGATCTGCCAATTTGGTGTGTGTGGGGGAGAGACTTACATATATATTTTGAGATTTTCCTCTTTGTGTCTCCCTCCCTTCCAGAATTTCTCCCCTAACTTTCCAGCTACTCTGCCAGCCCAAAAATACATCCTCTAACATTACAAGTAAGACTGTAGTTTTTCCCCTGTCTAGGCCATGTACAGATTTTGGAATGCTTTGAGGCAAAAGATTCAAGCTTGCAAATATCTCCTGGTGCAATTCCCATCATTTAAGGGAAGATTCCCTCTCAATTCAGCTTGCTTTTGGAAGTGATTTAAACATACACACATATACACATTTATTAAATGTGTTTTATATATAGCTACACGAGTCTGTATAAATATATATAATATTTTGTGCAGATTTTATCATTGTTATCTGTGAGAGTGTTAGTTCAACAAGCTACTCCACCATTAGTAGAAGCCAGACCTCGGTTTTGTTTCTTTCTTGGATTTTATATAAATGGAATTATAAAATATATAGCCTTTTGAATATAATTTCTTTTATGCAGCATTATGGTTGTGATATTCATCCATGCTATTGCATGTAGCTAGTGTTTGTTCATTTGTTGAAAATAAGTAATTTTTTAATGGTCATAAAATATGCAGAACATAAAATTGTAACCGTTTTTAAGTGTACAGTTCAGCGACATTCAATACCTTCACATAATTGTGTAGCCATAACCTCCAACCATCCACAGAACTATTTTCACCTTGCACTGAAACTTTGTGCCCATTAAGCAACAACTCCCTGTTATCCCTCCCTCTTGCCCCTAGGAACCACCATTCTCCTTTCTATTCCTATAAATTTGACTACTCTAATTACCTTATATGAGTGGAATCATACAGTATTTTTCTTTTTGTGACTGGCTTTATTTCACTTAGCATAAATTCCTCATGGTTCATCCATGTCATAACATGTGTCAGAATTCCTTCCTTTTTAAGGGTGAATAGTATTCCACTATGTGTATACACCACATTTTTTTGGCAGCTCATCCACTGATGGACACCTGGCTTGATTCCAGCTTCCAGCTATTTTAAATAATGCTGTTAAGAACATGGGTGTACATATATGTCTTTATACCTCTGCGTTCAGTTCTTTTGGGTGTATACCCATAAATGGTGTTCTCAGATTCACTTTTTCACATATAACAGGGTTCCCTACACCTCCAAGAAGCAATTCTTGGAATGCCAGCTGGTTGCCAGATAATTCTACTCAATTTGATGCTGACAACCCAGAGATACATCAGATTCTACAGGTTGATGGCTCCGTCCTATAATTCTGCGCACCCATCCAACCTCACCTTTACTTCAGATGCCAGTTACAAGCCCAGGTTGTTACCTGTACTTCTGACTTACTGGCTATAAACCAGAGGTTCCCACAACCTCCTCCTTGGGTTTGATTAATTTGCTAAAGTGGCTCACAAAACTCAGAGAAACATTTACTAGATCACCAGTTTATTATAAAAGGATATAATTCAAGAAGAGCCTGTTGGAAGTGGTGCATAGGGAAAGCTATGGAGATAGTACACAAAGCTTTCATGCCATCTCCAGGTGCACCACTCTCCAAGCAGTCCTTGTCATTGCCAACCTGGAAGCTCTCTGAACCGCCTTCTATTGGGATTTTTATGGAGGCTCTCTCACATAGGCATGATCAATTATTAACTCAGTTTCCAGCCCCTCTCCTTTCTCTGGAGGATAAGAGGTAGGGCTAAAAATTCGAAGCTTCTAATCAGGGCTTGGTCTTTCTGGTGACCAACCCCCATCCAGGAGCCATCCAGGAGCCCACCCAGAATTGCCTCAATAGAAAAAAAGATTCTCTTAGTGTTCTTATCACTGGGGAAATTACAAAGGTTTTAGGAGCTCTGTGCCAAGAACTGGATGCAGAGGCCGATAAATATGTTTTTTATTATTTCAGAACCCATAAGTGGAAATTCTAGATCATATAGTAATGTTATTTTCAATTTTTGAAGGAACTGCCATACTGTTTTCCACAGTTTTATATTCTCACACTCAGAGCACAAGGGTTCCAATTTCTCAACATCCTTGCCAACACTTGTTATGTTCTGATTTTGTGATAGTAACTCTCCTAATGGGTGTGAAAAGGTAGCTCATTGTGCTTTTATTTCACATTTTCTTGATACTTAGTGATGTTGAGCATCTTTTCTTGTGTTTCCTGTTCATTTTATATTTTCTTTGGAGAAATGTCTATTCAAGTATTTTGTGCATTTTTAAATTGAGGTTTTTTTTATTGTTGAGTTGTAGAAGTTCTTTATTTATTCTAGATATTAATCCCCTATCAGATTTGTGATTTGCAAATATTTTCAACCATTCCATGGTTTGCCTTTTTACTCTGTTGATAGTATCTTGTGATACAGAAAACTTTTTCGTTTTGATGAAGTCCAATTTGTTATTTTTTTGTTACTTATGTCTTTGATGTCATATTAAAGAAATCATTTTTGCAATGGCATTTGGACCCAATGACATACAGGTTTTACCATGTGTTTTCTTCTAAGGATTTTATAGCTTCAACTCTAACATTTATATCTTTGATCCATTTTGAGTTAATTTTTGTATATAGTGTAAAGTAAGGGTCCAACCTCATTCTTTTGCATGTGGGTATCCAGTTTTCCCAACAACATTTGTTGAAAAATTGATCTTTTCTCCAATGAATGATCTTTGTACCTTTGTCAAAAATCATTGGACCATATATGCAAAGTTTTATTCCTGGGCTCTCTGTGCTATTTCATTAGTATAGTGTGTGTATTTATGCCAGTACCACACTGTTTTGATTACTTTATAGTAAGTTTTGAAATCAGGAAGTGTGAGTTCTCTAACTTTGTTCTTCTATTTCTAGATTGTTTTGGCTATTCAGTGTCCCTTGAGAGTCCATATGAATTTTAGGATAGATTTTTCTATTTTTGCAAAACCATCATTTGGAATTTTTACCTCTTTGAGTAAGTTGATTCTTAAGTATTTTACTCTTTTGTTGCTATTGTAAATAAAAATGTAAAGTTTTTAAATTTCTTTTTCAGATTACTTATTATTAATGTATAGAAGAACAACTAGTTTTTGCATGTTGATTTTGTGTTGCACTACTCTGCAGAATTTACTAGTTCTAACAAATTTTTGGTGGAAGTTTTAGGGGTTTCAACATATAAGATACTCTTTGTAAACAAATATAATATTACTTCTTCTTTTCAAATTTGGATGCTATTTCTTTCTTTTTCTTGCCTAATTGCTTTGGCTAGAACTTCTAATACCATGTTGAATAGAAGTGGTGAAAATGGGCCTTCTTGTCTTGTTCCTGATCTTAGAGAAAAAGCTTTCAGTCTTTCACCCTTGAATATGGTGTTCTCTGTGGATTTCTATATATGGCTTTTATTATGTTGAAGTAGTTTCCTTTTACTCTGAGTGTTTTTTTAGTGATTTTAGCATGAAAACATGTTGAGTTTTGTTAAATGCTTTTTCTGCATCCATTGAGATGATCATGTGTTTTCTTCCTTCATTCTGTTAATGTAGTTTATTACATTAAATCATTTTCATATATTGAAACATCCTTGTATTCCAGGAATAAATCCCACTTAAAAATGCTGTATAATCCTTTTAATATGCTGATGAATTTAGTTTATTACTATTTTATGGAGGATTTTTATATCAATATTCATCAAAGATATTGACCTATAGTTTTCTTTTCTCTTAGTGTCTTTGGCTTTGATATCAAGGTAGTGCTAATCCCATAGGATGACTTTAGAGGTATTTTCTCCTCTTCAACTTTTTGAAAGAGTTTGAAAAGAATTGGTGTTAGTTAATTAAAAAAAAAGTCTTTGGCCCAGGAATAAATTCAGCATAAAATAAATACAAATAAATATTTTTTAAAAATATGAAAAAGTTTTTTACTAAAAAAATTTAAAAATTAAGCAAGTACATCACTTATCACTTTATTTCTAAACAGTTTTTTAACCTACTAGTAAGCATGAACAAATTGTTAGAATTAAAATGACTCAAGTGTTAATTTTCTTCATTGCAAGTTTTCTGACAGAAGTATATGATGCCGTCATGTATGACATCTTTTATGAAAAAATGGTCATTTTTTGTAGTATTTGAGAATATTGTGAATTTTCCCAGTGGCCTCTGACAATACTCTGATATGCAAAGTTATCTTTTCAACATGTATGTCTCATCATCATCCTTACCAAATTAACAAACTCAGGTGCTAATTAATCAACTACTTTTCATATGATTCAGGTTCTCCACCACCAATATCCCTAAGCATCAGGAAATTCTACAACTTCTGCAAGATTAACGATTTTACCTTACACTGTATATATCTCACGTGGTTTAAAACATCCAAAATCCTTGATAAACTGACCCTGCCCACACTAAAGTATTGTGAATTATAAAATATGGTCTCTGTTAAGTGGGGAGGGATTTCAGGTTGAACTTAATTTTATAAGTGGTCAATTTATTACAGTGTACTGTTCTGTTACGTATTTCACTTCTTTTCTAAAAAAAAGTGATAGTTGAGGGCACTTAGATAATAAAAATTTGAGAAAATAAGGAACTGATACACACTGTAAGCTTCAAGTGTTTTCAAGCATAAGATACAATAGGAACTAAAACTATGAAATGGCAGAGGAAATAGAGATAAAGGGATGAAGTTGCAAAACTGAATCTATAATAATATCTCAATGGCTAACGTTGTGGTGCCAAGAAGGTGGTGAAGTCAAAGAATTCATAAAGATGATAATAAAGACACTACAAAGAAAAAAACTGAAATTTTCATAGAGAGAATTTTTACAGTGATATGACAGATAGAGAACAGGGAAGAGAAGTTTGAGTGAGAGACTATCTGCTTCTTAAATTATTTCCATTGTAGAGAACAACAAACCAATTTGCTGAAATCTTTATTCCCCTCTATGACCCTATCTTTACCTGCAAAATCTAAGCCCTGAATCTATGTCACAGTCCAATTTTTCCATCCCTGGAGAACAGAGCAATTTATCTCATATGAAACCTCAACAGCTCAGGCTGTGAAACAAGGCCGGCCATCCATTCTCACAGAGGAGCCAACTGGAGGTAGGATTTTTGGTTCTGAATTCAGCTAAATATCTTCAAAGAATTGTATCTGGCCTTCCTTATCCAGGGCTATCAGTGAAGTGCTGGCTGGCTTTCAGAGAAGAGCAAGTCACAGTCAGTGGAGACATTTTCTGTTGAGCTCTCTAGAGAAGGCTGTGGGGCTTGTCAGTAAGAGTTGATTTCTATGAGGATTAAATTTTTTTATTTTATTCAGAGATTTATAAAGAAATTTACATGGTAAGAATTATTATCAACAAAATACGTTGTCTATTCTCTGGTCATTTAAGCAAAATCTTCCTCTCAGGGACAACCCATGGACAAAGCCCAGATTTAATCTCCAAGAGTCTGCTAGGCACTCTGTGGTCCATGGGAAGCCCTCAAGTTGGCAGCCTGTTTCCTTGTGTGCTGTGCTGGTGTTCAATCTTCCATCTCTTCCGGGTACAACTAGACAGACGCCTATCAGATCATCAAGGGACTTGACATTGGAGAAATGTACTTTTCATTATCTTTAGACTTCTACACTTTTCAAAAAGACTCTCAGCATTTCCAGTAATTGTGCAGCAGTTTACCCAACACTAAAGTTCTCACTATTAAAAGTTAAAACAAATAAATTTTAAAAAGGAAAAAGTGATCTTTGCAATTTTGTACAGAATCTATATAAAGGGGGCATCCTTATAAATGGAGGTAATGGTGCTCAGGGCAAGCTACCCCATTAGGCACCACCCTGGTGTGTGTATTGTTTCCAGCTGAAGACAATAAGGACTCAGAGAACTCAGGAAGTATATTTGAATTTCCCCTCCCAAACTGCCTAAAGAATTTAAAACAAAAAATCTGTTTCAGGAAGGAGTTATTATCATGATGGTTGTAAAGATAACGTAGGATAGAGGTTACAATAGGAAAGGCACCAAGCCCCTTTTATCAAAAACTGTATCTCTCACTGACCACATTATCTATAGATGACCCTGGGAAGAGTTGTCAGGCAAACATTTGCATTTCTATCTCCATGTGAGTTGTCTTCTTGCCCTCTGTGGTCCTAGACCACTACCCACCCCCAAGACCTTCCTCCTCTTTAGCTACAACACTTAATCGGGCAGCTTAGACAGAGGGACGAGTTGCTCATTTCTGAGTTTCTCCCATTTATACATGTTATTAAACTTGGTATTATTTTCTCCTGCTAACCTGTCTTGTTAACTATTTGGCCAGCCATGAGAACCTTAAGAAAAGGGAAAAGGGAGATTCTCTCACTCCCTCAACAGTTTTTGCACCCAACGTGGGGCTACACTGCATGGCAAGTTACGTTCTTTGGCTGGAAGAAATGCCTTCTCCCTAGATTACTGCAGGGGATGAAATACGGGACCCCCTGACGATAGCCGGCAAAATGTAAGATTCTTACCACGTCAGCCTCCCGGAATCTCTACCTGTGGAGTCCGGTGGAAGGAGGTGGTGAGAAATTTTTTCTCTTTCAAAATTTAGATTGGCAGGAGCAAATATTTGGGAAACTAGTTTCTTGTGCTTTTAGTGACACTGGTAAATTTGGTAGAGTACTCTTGGTTTTGATCTTGATCCCTTTTCCTCCCAGAGATAGTCTCTGTTTTTCTCTTTTGTCTCTGTCTTTTGTATCGTGTGTCATAAGAAGGAAATACCATAGGGTAGGACGCAGGCATAGACCCTATAAGCCTAATGTCCGGGCCGGCCCCACAGACTGATGAGTTTGCGGGTCTCACCAGACTGGCGTCTATTTAGACAAACTTTGCTGTGGGTTAATATGCACATGAAGTGAAGGCCATTGCCAAGGGCATCTTGGAAGCCAAAAAGGTCGCAAATTTGGTGGGCACAGGTCGAGCAGTTAAGAGCCATTAGGGCACTCGCCACTTTCAGAAGACTCCCGTGACAGGATAAGTTGGGTCACGGAACGGGGTAGATGACAGAGGTCCCCCGCCAACTGCAAGAAAATGTCCATGCAATGACGAGGTACTCTGTAAAGCACACAGTCCCCAACCCCGTGGCATCTCCCCCCCCAGGTATTATTCTGACTCAAAGAGACCTAAGGCGTGGCTAAAGCTGTCATTGTGCACATAAGAAAAGAACCGGATGAGGTTTTTCCTTCTGTCTTGTTCTGTGTCCTGAGAAAACTTGGCTTTGTGACCAGTGAGAATATTCTCCTTGGTCTCCACCATACGGAAGGTGCATTTACCGGGGTGCCCCTTGGTGGCCAGTCGAATAGACTGGGGTTCTGAACTGTCTCTTTGTCTGGCTGTGCCAAGCTCTCAGGGGAGTTTGTCATAAAGGACCTAGTCCATAAGGGCTTTTGTCGTCTTAACCTTAGTTGCTTGTTAGTGCTGGAAAAATCCCATTCCAATATTGCCTGCCCGGTGTCACAGATTAGCGGGTCTGTGACTGGAGGCGTCCCACACTATTGTAGGAGACCGGAGACACCGTTTTCACTACACTATCCTTACCGCCTGTGTAACGAAGGTCTTTACTTTCTCTGAATATCTTTGGGAGTGAATTCTTTGGATCATGGGGGCTACATCATCTGCGCCCTCACCAGGGACGCCTCTTGCGTCCATGGTAAAGATTTATTCTAAGCATGGGAAAGTTACCACCGGGTCTTTCCTTAAAAAGGCTTATTGGATCGAGTCACTATTGGAATAAATAGACAAATGAAGATCCTACTCGTCAATGGCCCGACGACAGATCCTTTGAATTGGGAAAACTTCTAAATTGGGGAAAAAAAATATGTTTTGAGAGCTCTCACACAATTGTTTAATTGGTACCTAAAAAAGGGCCAGAAAAAGGAAGGGAAAAATTTAAATAGCCTTAAGAGCTTGACTCAGGTTACAATTGAATTGAGAACATGTAAAAGTGTAAGTGTTGATAAGATTATAAAGGTTGGAATGTTTGAGCTAATTTTATATAAAGAGGTTACATCAACTTTGCCTGTGTATGTTTTAAAATGTCTGACTGGGAATGCTTCCCTTGTCCAAAATTAGAAGACCAACACCTATTGATAAAAATCTTAATGATAACTATATTTAAAGGTATAAGAGGTGATGAAATTTACATGAACTTTTGTACAAAAAACTGATGTTATTTCTATTACAGAACTGGTTAACAAAAATAATAGTTTAAATGATGGCTAATTTTATCTAATGTCTTATGAAGTCTTTTAGACAATCTAAATAATTATTGGGAACAAGTAACTAAATAGTTGTGAAAAAGATGAATGTTGGGTGAACTTTAAATAATAATTATGTGTTATGGTGGTTACATCTTCCAAAATCTTTTTGGTGACTTAAAACTTTAGAGTTTTGCTAAATTTTGTGATAAAAATTCACTGAGTATCATCATTTCCAAATAAGATGAGATATTAGACATTGATTGCTAAACTCACGATTGTCTACTTTGGGCTTTTCATTACAGGAAAACTAAAAGGTGTTTTGGGTCTATTGGTAAACATGTGTTTTATTAAAAGATTGTACTATAAAGTAACATATTTCTAGAAGTTATGAAGTGTTTATAAATTTTCCAAGCCACAATATACTAATGTAAAAGAAAGTTTATAATGGTTTACTTAGTTTTTACTTACAAATTGGGGTTTCTAAGAGTTAAAATTTCTAATTAGTATATGTGATTGAAGCTACTAAATATTAAGAAAAAATATGTCTGTGTACAAGGAAAATAAGATGTATAAAGAATGAACAAAGAATGGAAATATTTTGTTTGATTAAGAAAGATAAATTTGTCTTCAAGTAGTAGGAGGGAAAAGAAAGACATGGGACAAATTCTGAATGTAAAAAGAAAGTTATAGGTTTGTGGAAGAGGAAATCTGGAAAAGGAGTTTTTGTATGGTCAAGTTTGCTCAGATTGAAATGAATTTAATTAAGTAAATGAATTTTAATATCAGAAGGAAGCTGGTACAAAATTATAATTTGGTCTTATTTCTCTTAAAAGGATAATTTTCTTGAACTTGATAAAGAGGTTATAAAAGATTTTTCTTTACCTTTGGGTAAGTCTACCTAAAAGACAGAAAAAAAAAACTGTTAAAATAATTTCCTGTGTTCAAAAGACTGAGGTTTCTCTATTAAGGTTTTTGGACTGTTAATGCTCTCTTTGCTTTAACGTTTTCTATTTTTGACAAGCTCCCCAAAATTCATATCTTAAATAAAGTGTTTTTTTTACTTTTTTTCTTTGAGAATTTTCAAAGGGCCCTGCAACTTCTTAAAGAAATTTGCTCTCTTCCTCTCAGGGGAAAGATACTAAACTTATTAGGCTTATTCCGTATGTTAAATTACATGGAAAGCATTGTCAGACAAGTGATGATAAGTCTGCTTAGGTGCTATTATGTGGGCAAAGGTTATCGACATAGGTGTTTTAAAATTGTATAACATTACTGAAATTCTGATCTGTCCTGATTATCAGTCATAATTCTGGTTATTATTATTTTAAAGTGTTGTGTGTCACAAAATTAATCAAATTTCTCTGTCAATTGCCATTTTGAGGTCTTGTTGTTTACAGACTTATTTCTTTGCTCTAATGCTTTTGCAAAATATTTCAACTTCAGAAAAATTCATGGAAAGGACTCTGGCATTTACACTGGAGTACAGGTTTCTGACAAACTTTCTGATCATAAAACTGACCTTGGTAAGAAATTACAGAAACCTGATGGAAAGACTGATAACTTCATGAAGCTGCTAACAGAAAGATTGGGATCAAGAATGGATTACACAGGACTGAATGAACTGATAAGGATGATTATAATTTTTATGATTTTTCATTTGAAGTATTGCTGAATTTTTAATGTTTTGATTTTTCAGAGTTAAGGAAAACTTTTTCTCTTTTCTCCTGAGCTAGCTATGACTTATAACAATCTGGTAAATGATATTTTTGTAAGTAAAATTGAAATATTTCTCTATTTCTTAGATCTGATCTCTCGAATTTGGAAACTCTTAGTAAGTGAGTATTGTTGTTTTCATGGCAATATAGTTATCTGCATAAGTTCAATAAGAATCTGTTCTCCTTATAACAGGACATAATTGGAAACACTGGTTATATTACCAAGGCTGTGACTGGAAGATCATATTTGCGATATAACCATACAGCTTTTGAGGAATGAAGATTGGACTTTATGGAATAAAGCCACGTGGAAATATTGGCCTGGTACCTTATGTTCCAAGCAGCACTTACCAGGATAAGTAAAGAATGTCACTTATATGGCAAACACAAGGAACCTCGAAATATTTTGGGGGAACCTAGGAACAGAGGAATTCACCCAAATCTGTAGGTATTACAGGCAAAGTCTGATGACAAAATCTTTGGCTTGGCTTTTCTGGCCTGGAGAGGCCTTTAAAGTTCAATCTGAGATTCCTTATAAAAAGTTCCAGCAAAGCAGACTTAAAAGAGCCTATGTGATCAATTGCTATTCTTGCTGTACTTATGTAAATAATTGGGCCAACACTATTGGAACTAGACTTATTTTGCAAACTAGTTAGTTTTAATTTGTCTATCTTTGATAAAAATGAGGGTGATCTTAGAAAGAAAAATTATATTTCAGTAAAAACTGTAGTGTACATTTGCGAATATTAGATCCTAGTTTTGTTAATTGTCTGTTAAGGTTTTTGTTTTATATCTGTTGACTGGACTGGATCCTGATTTCTTCTAGTCTCCTAAAATATCTGGCTACAGGTGTCCAAACTAACGTTTTTCATTTTTTCCATCATTTTCATTTGGAATCACTAAAAACTGAACCTGCCCTTTTTCCTGAAGCCTTACAAACTGAAGCTCATGGACTTGATATAAACTTAAGAGATTACCCGATGACATCATCAGAGACATTTTAAACTGCAAAAGATGCTTTGATGCTGACATCTAAAAATCTTCTTAACTAGCTGTCCCCTATACTCAGAAACTGCTTTACAACTTGCTCCAACCATTAACCTTGCTTTTATTTCGTTTACATAAAAATGCTTCCATTAAATACTTGATTGCTTGCTTCCACAATATAGGCGTAACCTTGAGAGCCCACCTGCATCACCACTGTCAGGGGAAGAGGGGGAATCTCCCTCCGCCCTTTTCCTTAAGGTTCTTATGACTGGCCAAATAATTAACAAGACAGGGTAGCAGGAGAAAATAATACCAAGTTTAATAACACTTATACATGGGAGAAGGCAGGGACACTGCGTTTCTCAACACAATAGCAGATTCTCGTCTTAAATACCATGTCCAACCAAAGACAAGGAGGATGTTGGGGGTGGGAGTGTTAGTTACAGGAGATTATCACTAAAACACTGTAAACAAGAGTAAGATTTATTATGCGGTTTTAAGTCTTCACCTTCTACATTGATAAGTCTCTAGAAATGAGGTCGTCCCCCCTCTTCCCAATACAGAGAGGGAGATACTTTTACAAATGGAGACTTCCCTTGTAAATGATTGTCTGGTAACTCCTCTCAGGGCCATCCAGAGCCTGTGGCCAGAGAGACAGAACTTCCAATAAGATGGGCTTGTTGGTGCTTTTTCTATTGTAACCTCTATCCTACATTATCTTTATAGCAGTCATGATAATAACTCCTTCCTGAAACAGATCTTTTGTTTTAAATTCATTAGGCAGTTTGGGAAGGGAAACTCAAATATTCTTCCTGAGTTCTCTGAGTCCTTATTGTCTTCAGCTTGAAATAATCCGCATACCAGAGTGGTGCGTCCTGGGGTAGCTTGCCCTGAGCACCAACAGTTCCCTCCTCTGAAACTTCCCTAAAAGTTTCACATATTAAAAGCTGAGCTGGTAACTGTGGAGAGAGAAATCGTGTTAGTATCCGAGTGATAAGAAGTCTGCAAAGAGAGAAAAGAAAGCAGATTAGAATGAGGATGAACAAACAGAAAAGAACAAATCGGAGCACATTTCCCCACACTCCATTAAACCAGTCCCCCAGTCCTGGAAATAAGTCAGTCCAATAAAATGTGTGAGCTTCGTTTATCTGATGAAAAATGTCAATCTTCTCTTTTAATAGATTTAAGTTAGATATTACTTGACCTGTTTGATTCACATAAAAGCAACATTTTTCTCCAATGATTGCACATGCTCCTCCTTGCTGGGCAGTGAGTACATCCAGAGCACGTCAATTTTGGAGCACCACAGATGCTAGGCTGTTAATTTCTGACTGGAGTATGTTCAAGGTTTGCATGGTGGTGTTGAACTCTTGCTCCATTACCATAAAGAGATTTAAGATTGCCTTTTCCAACTCATAATCTCCAAAGCTGGGGAATAGGACTCTCAAGGCTGAAAAGAACTTGGAGTTGTGATATACAAGTGGATTTTCCACGATTTCTCGACTGACACGTTTATGTGGCACAATCTTATGAACAAACGAACCCAAGTTTGTAATTTGGCTGGCATTTAAGGTGGAGTGTTTGGTGACAGATGGAGCCAGGTATCCAAGTCTGCATCGTCCTGACCAATTAGGTGGGAATCCTTTATACACTTTGTTGCCGCATAAAATGAAAAGACCAGTGTAGTTTAAAGACCAGTGTAGTTTAAAGACAAGGTTAGAATTGAGTCTGTAGTTCCCAGGATCTGGACTATTTCATGATCTGTGCCACTTGCACTGTTACTACCTAAACATCTCCATTTCCCAAGAGCTCCTGTCAGTCTGCGAGAACAGAACAGATTGCAGAACAGCTGATACAGGAGGCCTGCAGTCTGATTTTGGCAGCTATAAAGCCTGGTCTTTTCACCTGACCAGGTGAGTCCAGATCTTTGATCCACCCATATATAGTCTGTGGCATTGGGCAGCTTAACCATGTGGATAGCTGCTATACCCCAAGTTGCACACGGGTGGCTCGTAAGCCATCCAGAGCACTTGGTGATTTGGCAAATGTTTGTGCCAGAGGGAGTAGTGATAGAGTCACTTACAATTCCCTTGAGAGTTCTGAAGATGCCACCTGCGGAATCAAACCACAGAGTTTGACTGCAATATTGTCTCGGTATGTCACCCAGGAAAGGTCCAGCGCCATGTTTACTTTCAATGAAGAGGGAAAAACTTTCACTTATTGCTTGTACTTGGGCAAGGGACAGTCTTTGACCTTTTAAGTAGTCTTTCTGGGGCCCAGGTGACTCACCAGGAGATGAAGCAGAGTGAAGTTTCCCTTGCTGCGGATATCATACTCTGTTATTCATCCATTTTCCGTACTTAGTCCACCAGGTGTTCATATCAGCAGGAACAAAGACTAGTTCAGGTTCTTTTGCACTATCTAGCTGTTGACATAACCAACAGTCAGATTGATTAGTTAGCGTGGCTAGGGCTTGGTAAACTGGCATAAGGGGGTGTTTGGTCTGTGCCCGCCTGACCTGTTGAAAAGGAGAGGGTTAGTAAAAGCAAGACACAGATCGGAAAAGAGCCCATAGCAGAGACTTAGAGAGGGGAAGAGGGACAGATAGAGACCAGCACTCTCCAGTCAGCTTTCTAATAAATGATTAAAAAAAATATATAGGGGCCGGCCCGGTGGCGCAAGCGGTTAAGTGCGTGCGCTCCACTGCGGCGGCCCGAGGTTCGCTGGTTCGGATCCCGGGCACGCACGGACGCACTGCTTGGCAAGCCATGCTGTGGCGGCGTCCCATATAAAGTGGAGGAAGATGAGCACAGATGTTAGCCCAGGGCCGTCTTCCTCAGCAAAAAAAGAGGAGGATTGGCGGATGTTAGCACAGGGGATCTCCTCACAAAAAAAAAATATATATATATATATGTATATATATATATATATACATATATATATATCCACTAATAGTTTGTGTGTGTGAGTGTGTATATATATCCTGAGTTTTAAAGCAAGGTGGAGGAAATGGGTCAAAGAAGGTTTTCTTGATCCGTGATCTTGGGAAAAGCTGTCTACTTCGTGATGTCGGCTGCTTCTGGGGTCTGGGTTTTGGCCCTCGAAATCCTTAGTTTAAGGTCACCTGTGGGGATTATCTCTCAGCTGTCTTGAGAGCGACGTTCTGGGTCTATTTTGGTGTGGCTTGCATGGATCCAGGAATATTTCTTTTTATTTTGATGGCAGTGCAGGTCGTCAGTAAGACTTCATAAAGTCCTTCTCAGCGAGGTTACAGTGCGTGTTTTCTTCTAAAGGCCTTGATGTACACCCGGTCTCCTGGTCGAAAGGGATGGCAAGCCTTGTCAGAAGGTGGGGGCCACGCCTCTTTTACCTGTTGACGATATGCTTCAAGTATACTAGTTAATTTTTGTATATAACTAGTCATAGCATCAAATTGTTCACTTAAGTTCCCATAATATTCATTTAATCCAGGAATTGAAGGTTTAGAGACGCCAGTAGGCATCGGACATCCAAAAACTATTTCAAAAGGAGTCAGTCCATGCCTTTTGTTTGGAGTATTTTGAATCTTCATAAGGGCCAAGGGCAGAGCTTCTGACCATTTAAGTCCAGTTTCTTGACAGACTTTTCCTAGAGTTCTTTTTATATCTAGATTTTTATGTTCCACTTGCCCTGATGACTGAGGGTGATATGGGGTATGAAATTTTAATGAATACCCCAGAGTTTTTGCAAGCAAGTGGTTTATCTCTGCTGTAAAATGAGTTCCTTGGTCTGGTTCAATCTATAAAGGAATGCCAAAGCCAGGAATAACTTCAGTTATTAATTTCTTTACCACTGTTGTGGCATCTGCATGTCTGGTCGGATAGCATTCAGTCCATCTACTAAACATACAGACAATAACCAAACAGTGAGAGTAACCTAAAGCTGAGGGCACGTCCATAAAATCCATTTGGAGTGCTGCAAAAGGCAGCGTAGGCCTGGGAGGACTTCCTGGATCACACCGATTTCTCCCAGAAACTTGGTAAGATTTGCAAGTTGTGCACTGGGAGGTGATTTGGTCAGAAATTTTATGGATGCCAGGGCAAAACCAATTGTTTTTTAGTTCTTTAGCTATCCCCCGTTTGCACATATGTCCCATTTGGTGGGAGATAAGTGCAAGCCAAAAAGTCAAAAGAAAAGGAGCTACTGGAAGTCCATTTGGTCCAATGTATAATCCATCTGATAACTGTTTGGCACCCTTTTGTATCCAATTGTCTTTTTCAGATTGTGGGGCATTTGTCTGATAGTTAATAACATCAGTCAGGGATAAAGGCAGGTTTAAAAATTGGGTGGAAAACGGATAAGGGGGTATATAGTGAGCTGCATGTTTAGCAGCTCTGTCAGCCCTGTCATTCCCTAAAGATATGACATCAGTCTCCTTAGTATGGGCTGAACAAGGAACAATGGCAATTTTTGAAGGAAAGTGAATAGCTTGTAATAAGGCTGTAATTAAGTGTCCATTAGCAATAGGAGTTCTTGCAGAGGTTAAGAATCTACGGGATTTCCAAATTGTGCCAACAACATGGCAGACTCCAAAAGCCTATTTGGAGTCTGTGTAAATAGTGGCAGTTTTTTCTTTTGTTAATGTGCAGGCCCTAGTAAGAGCTATGACTTCAGCAGCTTGGGCTGATCTTATGGTGGGCCAAGAATAAGCTTCAAGAGTTTCATGTGGGGAAACTATGGCATAACCAGTTATTATGCTTCCCCGGGAATTTCGTTTACAGGAGCCGTCACAAAACAGAAGTAAGTCTGGATTGTCTAAAGGGATGTCTGAGAGATCCTCTCATGGCTTTGAGACCATTTCTATAGTTGCAAGGCAATCATGTGGAATGGAGTGGGGCTCTCCATCATCAGGAAGGGGCAGTAAAGTAGCTGGATTTAAAGTGTTGCAACGATGTAAGATGATGGAAGGGTTAGTTAAAAGAGCCTGCTCATAGGTGGTCTGTCGCCGTGTAGAGACGTGTTGTGTCCTATGAACTTGCAAAATAGCTGACACAGAATGTGGGACATAGAGGTGAATGGGAGAGCCTAATGTAAGAGTACTGGCCTTATCAATCATGGTGGCAGCTGCAGCCACCGCACGTAAGCATGGGGGCATGCCTGATGCCACAGGGTCTAGTTGGCATGAGAAATATGCTATAGGATGTATTTGAGAGGCAAAAGATTGCCCTAGAATGCCTATAGCAATTTCATTATTTTCATGACAGTATAGATGAAAAGGCTTGTCAAAATTAGGTAAACCAAGAGCCAGAGGCATGGACAAAGCTATTTTTAAGGCCTCAAAGGAGTTTAATGCTTCTGAGGGCCAGGAAATAGGCTCTGGGGTGATATCTGGGAGAAGAGAATACAGAGGTTTAGCAAGGGCTGCAAAATTAAGAATCCATTGGCAGCAGTAACCAGCAGCTCCTAGAAATTTACGTAGCTGTTTCTTTGTTTTGGGGAGACGGATGGATAAAATTGACTCAAGGCTTTTGGAGGTTAGCTTTTGAATGCCTTGAGATATCTCATGCCCTAAGTAGGTAACAGTCATTTGCACCCACTGAAGTTTAAACCTGGAGGCTTTATGGCCTCGTTCAGCTAGGGCTTTCAGGAGAATAAGAGAATCTGTAAGAGCCCCCTGCTTAGTTGGATTACAGAGTAAAAGGTCATCAACATATTAAACAAGAGTGGAGCTTTGAGTAAAGACTACAGAATCCAAGTCAGCTTTAAGGACCTGGGAAAATATTGAGGGGGACTCACAATATCCCTGAGGTATTCGAGTCCATGTAAATTGTTTTCCTTTAAATGTAAATGTGAAAAGAAATTGTGAGTCAGGGTGTAATGGGATTGAAAAGAAAGCTGAGCAGAGGTCAACTACTGTAAAGCAGGCTGCATCAGCAGGTATTGAGGTCAGGATGACAGTTGGATTAGGGACCACAGGATGCCGAGGAATTACAAAAGAGTTTATGGCTCTGAGGTCTTGTACAAATCTATAGATTTGGTTCCCGTCTGAGTCAAATTTGCCTTCCTTTTTTACTGGCAAGATTGGAGTGTTACAGGGCAAGGAAGTAAAAGCTAGTACACCCTGTTGCAAAAGGGAGTCTATTATGGGTTGAATTCCTCGCTCGGCATCTCTGGAGAGCGGGTATTGGGCTACTGATGGAAACGGTTTATTTTTTTTCCAAGTAACATGCACGGGCTCAGCACTAAGCAACAATCGTACCTCATTTGCATGTGTAGCCCAAAGACTGGTTGGGACATTCTTTAAAGACTCATCTTCCTCAGAAGGATTTAAATCAGGACAAGTTTCCATCATGGAAAGTAGGAGACTTGGGGCTTGGTCAGAAGGCAAGGAGATAAAAACATCTTTTTCATTACAATTTATAGTGACATTGAATTTACATAACAAATCTCGGCCAAAAAGGTTTGCTGGTGAACAGTCAGAAACTAAAAAAGCATGATGAGTGTTAAGGGGGCCTAAATATATTGGAGTGGGCTTAGATATGGGCAGTGAAATAGGCTGTCCAGAGACTCTAACAGCTTGATAGAATCAGAGGTAACAGGTAGAGATAAATCTTTGAATGGATAGTAGAGAATGTCGCACCAGTGTCAATTAAGAAATCCAGTTTCCGATCCTCTATTTTAAGTTTAACTGTAGGCTCAGGAGTGCAACTAAGGATCGGCTGACCCTATCATTTGAGGGAGAAATGTCCCTCAGGTGGAGAAAAATGAGCCTTTTGGTGGTGCTGGGGTCAAGCGGGAACATTTTTTAAACTGCCGGGGGAAGAGAGAGAATCTCCCTCTGCCCTTTCCCTTAAGGTTCTTCTGGCTGGCCAAATAATCAACAAGACAGGTTAGCAGGAGAAAATAATACCAAGTTTAATCACATGTATACATGGGAGAAAGCAGGGACACTGCGTTTCTCAACACAATAGCAGAAATTCTCGTCTTAAATATCATTTTCAGCCAATGACAAAGGAGGATTTTGGGGGTGGGGGGAGTCAGTTACAGGAGATTACCACTAAAGTACAGTAAACAAGAGTAAGGTTTATTATGTAGCTCAAGGCCTCATCTTCTACATTGATAAGTCACTCGAAATGAGCTCATCCCCCTCTCTTCTCCAAACAGAGAGGGAGATACCTTTACACATGGAGATTTCCCTTATAAATATAAATGATTGTCTGGCAACTCTTCGCAGGGTCATCCAGAGAATGTGGCCAGAGAGACAGAACTTCTGATAAGAGGGGCTTGTTGGTGCCTTTCCTATTGTAACATTTACCCTACATTATCTTTACAGCCATCATGATAGATCTGTTCCAGGAAGGAGCCACCATGTCAAATTCTTTAGGCAGTTAGTGGGGGAGGTCAAATGTCCCTAGAAAAAACAACCAAGGTAAAGAGATAGATTTCAGGGTGGCCAAATCCCGATCTCCCACAAAACTTTCCCTTCTCTTAAGAGCGGCACATGCCCTTTTCCAATGCCCTGGTTTCTTGCAATACCTACAATTGTCGGAAGGCAAATAGGGAGCCCTCTGAGTGGGCTTTAGTTTACTTTCAGGGTTGAATTTTTGCTTTTCAAAAGATTCAATTTGCAAAGCAAGAAGAGTTGTCTTTAATTCTTTTTTTTTGTTTGTTTTCTTGCTGACAATTTTCAAAGAATTGTGTAGCAGCCACCATTATTACACTTAATGGTTGTCCTGTCCAAACAACTACACGGTTTTGAATTTGTTTCTTTATATCAGGAAGAAAATTTCCAACTAAAGCAGAAATTAGGAGATTCTTATGCTCTAAAGCTTACAGATTCAATGCAGTGTGTCTTTGGAAAGTCTGAATAAACCGTTCAACAAAAGCTTTATGTTGTTCCCCCTCGTTCTGAGTGCATAATTCAATTTTTGACCGATTAACTTTAGGAGGAAACGCCTCTAGAATCGCTCCTATTAAACCTTGAATATCAGCCCGTAGCTGTGCCACTTCCTGGTTATCTGCAGGAGGGTCTGGGAGAGGGTCTGGCCATCTATTTCCTCTATGAGGGGGGTTTTTGCTAGGGGGCCGTCTGGCCTGTCTGATAACTACAGTGTAGTCATGGGATGGAAGAACGCCCCTTAGCAGCCAGTCAAGGTCTCGGTGGGTGGGGCTATGAATAGCCACTACTCTTTCTAATTCTTCTCTAAATTTAGTAGGGTCTTCTGACAATGGAAGCAGGAGAGTTTTATAATTTAAAAGATCAGCTGCTGTCCAGGGGACATGAATTCTCTGCAGCGGAGGTCCAGGATACATCCTCAGTGGATACTGCATAGGAATGTCTGAAGCTGACAGAGCCTGATTACAAAGCCCTGGAAAGTAGGAGGAGTTGTAAGACACAGCAAAACGAACCTTCTTGCCCTTCCTGGGTGTTTCTACTAAATTTATTTCCTGGTTTTCAACATTTACACAAATAACCTGGATGCCCCTTGCTTGGAGGTCAGGCCTAAGTGCCCCCTGTAAGTCTTCAACAGTGAGAGAAGTTAAAACAGGCAGCTGAAAGAACGTCGGAGAAGTTGGAGTTCTGGGACCTAAGGGAACTGTTTGAGGAGGTGGCTGAGGAGATAAGTCTTGATGGGGAGGATTTGGGCCAGGGGCCCAGAAATCCAAAAGATGTTCTGGGGAGTCAGGGACACAGAGTTGGGGATATAGGGAGTGTAGGAGGAAGGAGACAGGGGATTTCCAGTAAATTTGACATTCAATCTTTGTTCTAACTCCGAATTTGTTCTTTTATTTTATTAAGACATTCCCTAAGGCTACCCGTTATACTTTTCTGGGTTTTCTTTTCAATTTGATTTTCCCATAAATACCAATAAGGCAGCTGCTTGGGATGAGTCAAATATCGATAGAAAGAAAAAGGACTGGGTTTTCCAAAGATGCAACAAGAATGATCAAGTCCTGATTCACACCTAGATAGCCTGCTCCTCTTCTCCATGAATTGTAAAATTGAAGTTAATTATCTCGTTCATTTTGTCTAAATCTATTGGGTCACATTGGCACTGAGCCCCTAAACTGGTCCACAGCCTGCTTCAGCAGACACCAAACTCTCTCTCAAGTGCTTGCATTCGGGCGCTGAGTAGGTATTGTATTTAGATCTTTTCCAACAAAAGATCTTCACTGATTCACTCAAGTCCTTACGTATCTACTAGGTGCCAAATGGTCTTGAAATGTTGGGGGTCTGCAAGGAAGACAGATATGTCTAAACAGATAAATTACACGACAGAAATAATGTGAACGAAAGCAATATGAACAAACTACCGTGGGACTCCAGGAAAAGAACCCCCATGGGTTGACCTACAACTAAGAGATACAGCTCTGTCCTGGGGCTCTGAGGAGAAAAACAACCACCATGGGGGGGGGGGTGGACAGGCTTTGTACCATCTAAGGAAAGGAAAAGGAAGGGAGAGAAGATAAAGAGAACACAAGAGAAACGGAAAGGTTTTCTTCTTCTGAGTGTTTCTGCCACCCACTTTCGGAGCACATTGCTTGCTGATGTCCTTTCTGGCCAGTCTTCTCCTTCAGCCGGCTTCTAGAGACTTCAACAATTCGAGTGTACCGAGCCGGGCTCCTCCGTGCAGACAATGCCAAGTCTGGAGTGAGCCAGGAGGGGAGCCAAAGATTCACAGGACTCTGCAGCCCTTTTGCAGCTCACTGGTGTGGAGGGGCACCGAGGCTTCACCTTGGCCTCTGTCTCCAAGTTCACCGAAAGGAGGATCGGTGCCTTCCTCGCTAGATGAGCGTGGAGAGAAACCTCGTTCACAGAAGGGATTATGGAAAAATTAATGTCAGAGCCATGAAAAAGGCAAAGGGGGTAGCACCATAAATCTGAAGTAACTGGACGTGTGAGTTAGTAACCAGTAGGACGAGGAGCTGAAGACAAAAAAAGAAAAAAGGCAAAAAACCAGTTCTCAATTTTCTAAGATGGAAAGGCAAGTCTTTCTATTCCAAAAGAAAAAAGTCATTGAACCCTCTCCTTTACAATAAAATTGAAAGGGGCCACATGTTGCAAAGAAGGGTTTTAACCATGATGTCACTACACGATCATGTGTAGCCATCAGTCGTTAAGGGCACTGCAGATAGTTCACACCTTAACAGTTATGTTACCAAAGTTTGCAGTTGAGATATATATATGTATACATATATTAGAAAAGAGTAGAGTGTGTGCCAATTGCTCACTATACTATTGACACTGTCACTCTTACAACTGAAAGCATGACTAGGAGAGAGAAGGTGGTGTGACCCTAGACTGCTAGAGTCACAGCAAGAAAAGTTAAGAAAGTGACATCAGGTCATTCGGACAAAAGAATGCTATATGGCTGTTGGGTTTGTAAGAGATCCATTGGAGAAAAACAAGTCACTACATTAAATTATTTTCTACTTACCTGCATCACCCTCTCCAAGAACACATATTCTAAAATGAGACAAGTTATTACATTAAAAATGACCGGCTCTGGCATTTGGATATCTACATCAAATAATGAAGTAAAAACTGGGTTAAGAACATCCTGGTATCAATTCCAACTACCATCCTTTACCAAACTACAACTCTAATGATCGCTTATTCACTTGCAATCTAGTGCTCCTCCCATATACAACATCAACAACTTAAAACGTGTCATAACTTTTTTAAAATTTCCCTAAAATTTTAGAGGATAATGTAAATATAGCTCTTGGAAAAGTTGAGAACGATGGAGACACTAGGAAAGGAAAAGATGAAAATAGTACCCCAATCAATGATGTAAAACAAAAGGCTTGAACTACTGTTAAAAGAATTCTCTATGACATTGATCCATTCTACCATCTCTACACCTGGCTATTTCCTATCATTCGTTTGATACATAAATCAATAGAATAGTGTATTTCATGGGATCAGTTCTTTTAGTTGTGTGCTTTCCCTTTGACCACTACATATGCTTTTACGTGTTTGCTTTATTGTCAGGTGGTGTCACATCAGAACACCCTCATCTCGGCAGATCTCTGCGTTAAGGAACTCTACCTTGGCCCTTGATCAACTGTACTCTGTGTTATGGTCAACTCAGAGCCCTACATGGATCAGTGTTTCCTCCCTCCTCCCTCCCGTGCGTTGTTCATGTCAAGGAGTATAGTCCACCGAGTGAACAGTAAGCAGTCTTCCCAAAGCATCAGATATTTAAGAGGAGGAGACGCAGGGTTGGGTGTGGGACCCCATTCCGTGCCTCAGTGCAGACAAGATAGAGGTCAAGACATCCCTCCAGAGACTGGGATCAAAACAGGAGGTTATGAGCACGAGGTTCCCTCTGCAGGCCTTGAAGCAGGGACCTGGAATCAATCTGCTGACACCGTGGATCATGGTTGGTTTGACAGGGAACTCACGAGGAATATAAGGACATGAAATAATGATAATTATAAGAACAGCAACGAAAACTTCTACTGAGCCAAAGACTGCACCCTGAATGTAAACTCTGTGCTTGAACATATCTTAACTCACATGACCCTGAAAACATCCTGCCATAGTCAGTGTTGTTCTTTTCACCATTTGCTAGATGAAGAGACCGGGTACAGAGGCTAGAAAACTCAGCCAGGTTACAAAGCGGAGAAATGGCAGAGCCCAAGCTCAGTGCTCTTCTGTGATGCTCTTGGACTACAACTCCAAGTGAAGTCTCTAACGACTATCTCCGCTCGCACTGCCAACACCATCGTCCTCCGTGGAGTGGATGGAGGCAGGCGTGGGCAGAGCAGGGAGCCGGGTGTGGCAGGCCGCCAGATCTAAGGTCTGGCACACAGGTTGCCAGGTGGCTCCCTCCTCTGAGGGGACCCAGCACACGCCCCAGGGGACTTGGCGGCAGGCCCCAGGGCCCTTTCCCCCGGATCTTGTCCACTTGAAAGGGGCCTGGCCCAGGTGGCCGGTTGGGCTGGTTGGCCAGCCTCCTTTGGACAAAGCAGGCGAGCCCAGCCAGCCTTCCAGTCGCCCCCGGCGTGGCACCAGCGCCCTCAGGCCGAGGGCCTCACGCGTGCCCTCCAACGCGGATTTCTCCTCAGAGCCGTGGCCTGGGCACTAGGAAGGCCAGGCCCTCCCGACTCCAGAGATGATGCTGGGACCCGTCGCCGGAAGGGCCTGCCCGTGTGGCAGCGGCTCCCCAAGCCGGCGGCCTGCTGGGGCCTCACTCACTGCTTGGCCATAAGCCTGTCTCGGCCCTTCGGATTCCACAGAGCCTTTCCTCCACCTGGCTGGACTCGACAAGTGTGGGCATGGGGTGAGGCCGTGGTTTTGCATTTCCAGGAAGAAATGAGGCCCGGGCAAAAGCAGCTGGCCGAGGCAGAGCCTTGACCTGGCACCCCAGTCGACCTTTGGCCACCAGGTCCAGACCACCGCTTCCAAAGAAGGGAAGCGGCCGGCCAGCTGATTGCAAGTGGGGGATGGGAGGGAGACAACAGCTGAAGCCAAGTCCAGCAGGGCGTTGGCGTTGCTTCTTCAGCTGGGACTGGCCTGGCCTAGCGGGCAGGCGGGGCCTTCACTGAGGACCCCCGAGGCCCGCCCTAGGCCCCGGTGGTGGCGGGTGGCGCATGCGCCCTTGGCCTCAGGGTTGAACCCAAGCCCACAGGGCACTCAAAGCAGCCGGAGAAAGAAGGGGCCAGGGGAGAGGAAGGCAGGTAGGCGAGGCGGGCAGGGCTCGCCCACCTCTTCTCCTCAGGTCCCCGAGAGAGAAAGAGAGAGAGAGAGAGAGTGAGAGACAGACAGACAGACAGGCAGGGAAAGAGTGAGAGATCCCTGACCTCTGAGTATCTGCATCCACCACTGCTGCCAACTCACAGGCCATCCCACTTCCCCCCCTCCATCCCCATCCCCAGGCGTGGCCCCCCGGGGCCAGCCACACCACAGAGAGGCCCCTTCATGGTCACCTCCGTGCTGTCCCTTCCGGGCCTGACCCCACTGCAGGGGAACCGGTTCAGACAATCCAATCGTCTACATGTCCCTCTCCATGACAATTGTCTTCTCCAGTCTCACATGCCCAAACCGCACCCCCAACATCCTCCTTTGTCTGCAGCTGGAGATAGGAGGAGAATCTCTGCCATTGTGTTGAGAGACTCAGTTTCGCGGGTTTCTCCCCTGTACACGTGTTCTTAAGCTGGGTATTATTTTCTCCAGCGAACCTGTCTTGTGAAGGATTTGGCCAGCCATAAGAAGCTTCAGGGAAGAGGCGGAGGGGCTTCTCTCTCCGCCCCCGACAGCCCTGAGCTGGGTCAGTGCCTCAGACCTGGCCAGGGGCAGCCCATCCCCCGGCGCCCTCTCCCGGGGCATCCCAGGAAAGCTTCACAGCCAGCCCCACCCCACTCGCCACTGCCAGGACCATCGGCCTCCCTCGGGAGGACGGGGCAGGACAGGGAACCGGGTGTGGGAGGCCGCCAGATCTCAGCTCTGGCACACAGGCTGCCAGGCTGCCTGGTCCTCTGAGGGGGCCCAGCACACGCCCCAGGAAACTTGGCGGCAGGCCCTGGGGCTCTCTCCTCTGAAACTCGTCCACTTGAAAGGGGCCTAGCCCAGGTGGCTGGTTCGACCGGTTGGAAAGAAATCTTTTTCTTCTCTGAGAGACTGTTGCTTGTCATCTCCTGGACATGAGATGACAGACAATTGTTCCCATTTCCCTTTCTACTTGAAACCTGATGGATACATTGCCCACTGCCTTTAGAGACTGCAGGTCTTTCTGAAACTCTTTTCAGTGCGCTGGCTTACTTCAGCATCATTTCATTGTTCCATCCGAAATTCCTTTCAGTTGGATCTATTTTCCTTTCTAATCCTTTTGTATACCTAGATATTTAAAAGCTGCTCAAATCTGTAGTGGAGAAAAGTTGGGTTACAACTCTTTCAGACAGCATGTAAACCCACATTTTAGGGTTTCTACACAAAACGTCTCTGCCATGTTTCTAGCAGCTCTCCTTCCATATATTTTCCTCCAGGACTTCCTGTGACAAAATTGCCTTTCTAAAAGCCAGTCCTCCGTTCACTCTCTTGGCCAGTCACATTTCCATAGAAAGAAAAAGGACTGGAATTTCCAAAGATGCAACAAGAATGATCAAGTCCCGATTCACACCTAGATATCCTGCTCCTGTTCTCCATGAATTGTAAAATTGAAGTTAATTATCTCGTTCATTTTGTCTAAATCTATTGGGTCACTTTGGCACTGAGCCCCTAAGCTGGTCCACAACCTGCTTCAGCAGACACCAAACTCTCTCTCAAGTGCCTGCATTCGTGTGCTGAGTAGGTATTGTATTTATTTAGATCGTATTCAACAAAAGATCTTCACGGATTCACTCAAGTACTTAAGCATCTACTATGTGCCCAAAGGTCTTGAAATGTTGGGGGTCTGCAAGGAAGACAGATATGCCTAAACAGATAAATTACACTACTGAAATCATTTGAATGAAAGAGATGTGAATAAACTGCCGTGGGACTCCAGGCAAAGAACCCCCATGGGTTGACCTACAACTAAGAGATACAGCTCTGTCCTGGGGCTCTGAGGAGAAAAACAGCCACCATGGGGGGTGGACAGGCTCTGTACCATCTAAGGAAAGGAAAAGGAAGGGAGAGAAGATAAAGAGAAAACAAGAGAAACGGAAAGGTTTTCTTCTTCTGAGTGTTTCTGCCACCCACTTTTGGAGCACACTGCTTGCTGATGTCCTTTCCGGCCAGTCTTATCCTTCAGCCGGCTTCAGGAGACTTCAACAATTCGATTGGAAGAAAACATGGCCCTGGATTAGGCAATGTGTTTGTAATTATGGCACCCAACACATAAGCAACCAAAGGGAAAACAGATCAATTCAACTTCATCAAATTAAAACTTGAGTGCTTTGAAAGACATGATCAAGAAAGTGAAAAGACGACTCACAGAAGGGGAGAATATGTTTACAGATCTTTACATATCTGATAAGGGTCTACTATTGAGAATATATAATACATTCTCCCCTCTCAACAATTAAATACAAATAGCACAATGAAAAATGGGCAATGTATTTGGATAGGCATTTCTCCATAAGAAATACATGCCTGCCTGGTGCTGTGCTGTCCCTGCCCGAGGCTGCGGTTTCTGTGCTGGCCATCAGGTGGCAGCCTCCTGTGTCAGTGGTGCCCACTGAGCTTTGCTGGAGCAATTGGAGAAAGGAGGAGTCATGCAGAAGTCATGCTGACCCTCCGCCTGCCTCAGGACCCACTTGCACTTCCTATTACTAGTGTTCCTCTTCACCGACTGAGTGGAGCAAAAGCAGGAAGGAGGGATCCAAGATGCCCCTATTTGTTCATTCGGCAGCTATGTGCCAAGCCCTCACCCTGGGCCGGGAGCCCTGGTGGTCCCAAGGGTGGTACTGAAATCTACCCAGTGGTCCCTGCCCACCAGGAGCTCAGTCTGGAGGCAGATGGACAAAAGCACAAAATCAGAGACACGTGAAAGAGAAGAGCATGAACTGGAATGAAAATAAAGAGTGTCCTGCAGGGAGGGCTGGGGTCTCACTGGGTAGGAGAGTCTGAAAGGCCTGACTGAGGTGACATTTGCTGTGACCAGAATGACAGGAGGACCCAGTGCTGCACTCATCTGTGATCAGCGTGCCAGGGAGAAGGCACTGCTGGTGTGGAGACACCCAGGTAGAAGTGAGTTTGGCCAGAGGAGGTTAGAGAGGTGGGCACTGTGGCTGCAGATAGCCTGGAGGGGAGAGGAGGGAGAAGGGCAGGCCAGACCCAGGAACTGGGAGATGGTGTGAGGTGTCTCCTCCTCTCTGAGAACACTGCTCCCCACCCTGCATCTTTAAACTGCAAATATTCTCTGTCTCTCCATCTCTGTGGACCAGGAATCCTGCACAACTGAGCTGGAGCCTCTGCTCATGACGACTTCCAGGTTGGGGCTGTGGCCTCCACTGAGGCTGGAACAGGGTGAGATGTGCTGTCAAGCTTACTCTTGTGGGCTCGGTCACGAGCAGCTTCACTGAGAGCCCGGCTCCTTTCTGTCTGTTGGCCAGGACACTCCCTTGGTTTTCTTCTGTGTGGGCCTCTGCATAGGGGAGCTCAGGACGTCCATGTATGTCCCCAGGTCCAGGGGTTAGACAGACTGAGAGAGGGGAACAAGGGAAGAGGGAAGAGGGAACACAAGAGAGCGAGTGAGAGAGAATGACAGCCTCGGTGATGGAATCTGAGAAGGGTCGTCCTGTCACTTGTGCTGGGTCTGTTGGTCCGAAGCCAGTGCCTAAGCAGTCAGTGGTCCACAGGGACGTGTAGAACAGGCAGGGAGATCATCCCTGCAGGGGCACGCTGACCTTGACTCGAGTGTCCTGGTTGCGAAAGGCTCCCTTCCTACCTGGGCTGATCCTGCGTTGAGCTCAGATCCTCCTCCTTGGGAGTGTTGCTCATCGTGACCCGGGTGTGCTCTCCCGGGTTCCCTGGGCTCCTGTCTCCTCCAGGAGGGAGATGTACACTGAAGAGGCTGAGGCCAGAGCAAGCAGGGACCACTCCACCCTCCCAGCTCATTTGCTTCCTTCCCCAGGAGGGCCGACTCCTCAGGAGCCTCTCCTCACTGCTCACCATCTTCTCTGCTCTGAGAGCACCTCGTTTCAGCCTCTGAAGAAGACCTGGGGAGAAGTTTGCAGGTGGGAAGGCCTCTCTCCATGGGAGCCTCAGAGTGGACAGGGACCTTCGACAGGGCTGGGCATTGTCCCCTCAGTCAACTTGGACTTCCTGGGAGGCAGCAACACCTGGGGGCAGGGCCTAGGCTGGTGGAAGGTCTCTAAGCTTCCCCACAATGCCCATCTTCCTGGTCTCTCCTGATTGGGCACAGGCCTGCACAAGCACACAACATTTCAGACCCCCTGGGGTCATGTGCAGCCCATCAAGGCTGCTGTGTCTGTCTCATTGTGTGGTTGTCCGTCTCACCTTCCTGGCTGATTCGCTGCTCTGTTCTAGATCCAACCTCAGGCGGCTGCAAAGTTGACCTTCCACGTCAGCTTGCCACTGAGATGGTTACTGTTTCCAGAAATGCTTAGGGGCCGGGCTTTGCCCAACCATGGCGACATCAAGTGGGCAACCTCTGACAATGAAGCCACCCCCTTTCAGGCTTGCGCCGCTCACAGGGCCGTCACACTGAGGGGGTGGGGACGGGGCCTGCCCTGGGCAAAAACACCACGACTCTCACTGTTCTTCCCTCAGCTTCAAATGCTCCTCAGTTGGTTGTATGTCTTTGGTCTCTTCCCAGAAGTTGTTTTCTGACAGCGCGTCCAGTGTGATCATGGCTTTCCGGGAAGAGGATTGGCTGAATTCCTCACTCAACCATTTGGTGTGTCCTGCCGCCCCACCCCGATCACTTTCTAAAGGCTCATCCTTTCAGCAATCTGAGGACCCAAGATTGTGAGTCTGTGTCCCGGAGGGATTTTGAGAAGAGCTGGTGGGATGGCAGTATTGCAAAGCATAAAGTCTTGTTTCCAGAAAGCTCTCTGGGATCCTCATCATCTTGCTGTTTTGGAGTCAAAGCCCTGAGGTCTTTAAAAAGCCAGCAATGTTAGAACATGGGCAGGACAAACAAAAGTCTCTGGGCTCCAACACCAACTAAAATATTCTGAATTTCTAGTAAACTGAGACGAGTGGAAAGGAATTGAGAGTGTGGAGTGGAGGGGCGGTTTGGGCCAACTACGCATCTGGGAGGAGAAATGCCATGCAGAGCAGCCTTTCTGGGGGCATAAGTGTGGGACATGTGTGCAGACCCCCGCTGCAGACATTGCTGCTGCTGCCCTTCAGTTCCCTCAGCCCACTTGAGTCCCTGCAGTCCCTGGGAACCAGTCCCCAGCAGGCCCACAGTGTTCCCCTGGAGCACCTGCATCCACTCTCTGTCTGAGGGCTCTCTCCTGCACCGGGAGCTTCCTCTCCTGCAAGCCTGTGCCAGCCTGTAGCACAGAAGCCTTCATGACCCGGGGTAAACCCTCCACTGACGGGGACAGAGCCAGTCCGGGTGGGATCTCGTCTCCCAACAGGACTAGGATGGATGCTCACCTCAGTGCTCCCTCGTCAGGCCCCGCACTGGCTCTCCTCCGCCAGGCTCCCTTCCCCCATGGTCTCCCTCGGGCCTCCTCCATCACCTGAAAACAAACCACTTGCGATACAACCTTGTCTGCTTTGGGGCCCCAAACCCTGCCGAGGCTCCACGCTGGCTGTGACTTGGAGCAGGTCGTCCAGCCTTCTGGACTTGAGCTTCCTCACCTGTAAGATGGGGACAAAAGGCCTGCCTCCCGGAGTCTTCGGAGGAGACACAGCATGGGAAGATGCAAACCGCTGCAAAGAAGGATGCCAGGTGATCACCCAGTAAAACACCAACCTTGCCAAAGCAACAGGAGCTCGTGAGGCTGAGGGAGGAATGCGGGCAGCCTGTCCCAACAACGTGGAGATTCACTGACGAGTGTGGCCGCGCAGGGTAAGCCCCCGAGCAGTGGAAGAGCCATTAACAAGGAGGGTGAAAGGACAGAGGCCTCCAAGGAGAAAGATTTAAGTGTTAGAGGATCACAGAGGCCTTAGGAAAATCGTGAGGTCCTGGAACATGTTACTGAAATGCTATTATTGGCCGTAAAAATGTGTTACAAATACCCAGTCCACTCTGGATTACTTCTCTTTGGTTGTAGGAATGAGTGCACACTTGTGATTAGAACCCACATTTTGTTAAATATAGGATATCTTTATTTTTCTTAACTTTTAATTATTTTTTTTGTCGATGAAGTGCCAAGCATGGGTTTTCTCCGTTCTTCTCTTTGCATGGGTGGCCTCTACTTTCAGAAGTGGATTCATGGTGCTCATCACCACTACTATCCCGAGGGACAGCCCTCTTTCAGGTCATACAGTGGATGTGAGCTCCAGGTGGGCAGGGACCACGTCGGGTCATACTGGTGAAGATACAGTGCTCGGCCCACGGCAGGGACCAGAGCTTATTGGGTGAATGAGTGAGTGAAACAATGAACGAATGCATGAATGAGTACATGAGTGCAGGAGTGAGTGAGTGAGGGAATGAGTGAAGGAATGACTGGGTGAATGAAGCAATAAGTGAATAAACCACAGCAGCTGGATCCATACAGGAGGAGGCTTTATCTGTGGCGGGCTCACAGGGTGTCACAGCACAAGGCCTAGACGGTGGCATGGAGCATGTCCAGCTCTCCTTCCAGCACTGAGCCTCCGTCACCTGCAACACAGTGTGGTCCTGGTTCTTCTTCAGCTCCACCTCAAACAATGCTGAATGTTCCCGGGAGCAGGGCAGCAGGAAGGAAACCTGAGGAGGGACTTCCCAGACCCTGCGCCCTGGAAGACCACTGTGACAGCCTGGCAGGGGGCTCTTAACACGCTCCAGGCACCAGGCTAGAAATACTCAAGCCATTCCTCAGGGAAGTCTCCCAACAGCCCATCAGGAGGCCAAGTCATTTCCTCATTGTACAGATGGGGAAACTGAGGCTGAGAGCCTCACCTGCATCACCAGCTAGAAAGAGGCTGAGCAGGCGCTAGGACCCCTGTTTCTCTGACTTTGGATCATTCCAAACCACTGTCCTGCACTGCGGCCTCCTCGGGCCCAGGGGTCCTGGCCTCCCTGGGGCCTGCACCCTTCTGGCCTCCAGCCATCACTGAACTAAAGGGACAGGGTCACTCTGTCTGCCTGGGGCTGGGTATGGTGGCCGGGGAATGGCCAGCCATGGGCGCTGTGGGCTCTCCCAGTACCAAGGACCAGCCTATCCCCCCACAGAGTGAGGTCTCTCTGGGCATCAGGACCAAAAGTTGTCAGAACTTTAGGGAAAAGAGGTCCCTCCCTCAGCATGGGGGAGCCCTTCTCAGGCAGGCCCCATGGGGTCTAAGAGGCACTGGGTTCAAATCCCGGCTCTGCCACTCTGCAGGGCACAGAGGGGGCATGTCTCTTTGAGCCTCAGTTTCCTCATCAGTGAAATGAAGACAATAATTGCTCCTCCCCCAAGGAGTTGTGGGGAGGATTCAAGGAGATAGCTCAAGAGGAGAACAGAGGCCCCAGTAAGTGTTCATCACCGTGAGCTGTTCCTGCTGATGTCACCCCACTGAGAGCCCCTTGGGGTCCTTCGCCTCTGCCCACTCTGATCTCCCACCAGGCATGCCCTACTCGCTCTGACTCCGCTGTTCCTCTGGAATGCCTTTCTCCACCCCATCTCGTCCCACGGCAGTCAGCCAGCCAGGTGGGGATCCAGGACCCAGCCCCATCTCTCCTCCCGTGATTCCTCTTCAGTAGAGCTAGTAGCTGTTGTGATCTGAGAAGGTGCAGGGCACTCCAGGTGCAGCCTCAGCGAACTTGTCTGACACCACCATGAAATGTCGGCTGCCACCCCACTTCACAGGTGAGGAAACCGAGGCTCCAATGGCAGTGCCTCTCTGAGGTCACCAGGGCTCTCTCGCTCATCCCCACTGAGCAGGGCCCCTCCATCGCAGAGGCTGAATGTGCTGGATATGTGGGCTGGGGCTGGCACAGTGCCTGAGGCAGCCATCACTCCTGGAAGACCCTGAGGTGTGCTTTGGGCACAATGACCTTCTCCAAAGCCTCCAGCTCCGTGCTCTGACCTTCTGGCACCTTCTATGACACCTCCACTGTGTCTTGTCAAAGTCACTTCTGCTCACACAAGCTCAAGTGGGTCCTGCTGTTGCAACTGAGAACTCCCCCTGGAGGGGGCATGTTCAAGGAGGTCCCTGTGACTCACTGCACTGCCCTAGATGTGCTTTCCCTACTGAGGATAGGGCTCTCTGCTTGGAGGGAGAGGGAGCAGGCAGGAGTGTCCAGACCCTCATCATCATCAGTCCTGGATGGCAGGCCAGGCTGCTCAGCTCAGGTGTGTTAGGGAGCAGGAGGGGCATGGGCAAGGCCAAAGCGAAGTCAGGTGTGGTAGGGGCGGGGCCAGGGGTGAGGGGAGTGGTAGGGACAGAAGCAACAGGAGCGGGGCCTTCCAGCTGAGCAGGTCACCCCAGGAACCTTCATCCCCTGCATCCTAGCTGCTCCTCCTTCTCCCTCCCTCCCTCAGGTCTCTGCTTCAGGGTCTCTGGACTCCCTGTTCCCAAATAAGATCACAGGGTAGAAGGAGACCTTGGGTGTCAGAGACTGTGACCAAACCTTAACATCATGTTTACATTATGAGCCAGAATCTCCACCTCTAGGGATCGGTCCTAAAGAAGTAGAGATTTATGGATGCAGGTGTCCCTTTCAGCACGCTGACGGGAGTGAAAAATCAGAAATGATCCGTGTTGCCCAGCAGAGGCTCTTAGGAAATTCTGAGGCTGACGCAGAGGAGGAAGAGGATTGACTGGCCAGGGTCCAGCCCTGGGGAAATCAGGTTCCAGAAGAGCACACTCCCTGCAGTCCTTCCCACACGATAGCCGCAAGTGCACACTCACACACATTTGCACATAGACATACCCATGTGCATACAGATGCACATAGCTGAATGGGCACATGCACACACGTGCACACACACGTGCATACAAAGACAAAGGACTGAAACGGTAAACACTGCCTATTAAGGGCACTCCTCAGTTTCCACTTAATTCTTAATTCCCTTAGAATTCATTCTTTTATTCTAATAAACGTTCATTGTCTTTGTAATAAAAACCTTTACAAAGAAAAACTAAATAATGTACGTCAGTCCAAAGATGAGTGATAAATGGATAACATTAACCATGTGATTTTAATCTTGTTAGAATTATAAGCGGAATAGAGGCATATTCTATCAAGTTGAAACATCACGCAGGCCCCTAAAGGAGAAGAGAAGCGAGTGGTAATTCCCATCCCCAGTGGTGAACCCCATGGAAGATTTGGTGCATATCTCTCTGGCTCTGTCTCTCTCTTTCTGTCTGTCTGTCTCTGTCTCTCTCTCACACACAGATTCATTTTCATAGATGCGTGTCTCCCGGCTGATATCACATATACGTGGTCTTACAGATGGGACGGATGGATCCCATCGCCTCGCCATGGACAGTAGCGTTCCTTCCAATTGCTTGCTATTGCAACCAGTGCTGTGATGAATAGTCTGGAAAATACATCTTTGAAAAGTTGGGCAGGAATTTCTGTGGGATGAAGTCTTGGGATCAGCACCGCCAGCACAGGCGTGCCCCTGGGGACAATGATGGGTCCTGCAGGCTGGTCTCCAGAGAGGAGTGTCCATTCATACATGTCACTAGGGGTCTACTGGGGCCTCTGCTTCCTCACATTGTCACCAGGGCTTGTCATCACCACACTGGAACCTTGCCCGTCTGATGGGGCCCAGTGCCCTCTCCACAGTGTCTCCATGTGCGCATCTCCTCCTCGGGGAGCTCGCGCATCTCTGACACGTGCTGCCTCTGTGTAGCGCCTCTCGTTGGTGTTGAATGTGTTTGCTCTTTATCTCTTTTTAAAACTCTGACTTTCGACCGTTTTTGTAGACCACAAGGATGCGTAACCTTTCCCTGGCCTTGTGTTATGAGGAATACATTCCGGTTTATGGTTTGTCTTTCCAGCTTTAACTCTTTTCTTGTTTTTGTTTCTGCTGCACGAAGAGCAACGCATTTCGTGTGTGGCTTCTGGCTCTGGTGTTCCACTTAGAACAACAGTCTGTACCCCAAGATTGTGCACATATGTAGCAAAAGGGCTTTCTTGGATACATGAAATCTAGACTCATCTGGGATTTTCCTATTAAATTAGAGAAATTCTATTTCAAATAAAAACAGAAAAGGAAAACCTATCAGGCCTTGTGAAAATGAGTGGACAGATACAAATGTCCACCTACGGCATGATTTCACTTATAGGAAACATCCAGAACAGATTAAAAATAAAAAAAACCGTGACAGATAACAGATTAGGGGTTGCCAGGGCCTGAGGGAGAAATGAGGAGTGAGTGCTTTTAGAACAGGGTTTCCTTTTGGAGAATGAAATATTCTGAACCCAGACAACGGTGATGGATGCACAGCATTGTGAATGTACTTGATGCTCATGAGGTGTACAATTTAAAATGAAAAACAGTAAATTGTTAAAAGATGAAAGTTAAATTTATTTTAAATATTCAAGATATAAACAATAAAAACAAAGCAATGAAAGGAACCAGGAAGGAAACAAATACAAGAAACAGAGTAGGGAAGGATATTTGTGGTAAGGGAGCAGGTGGAACAGGTGGGACTGGAGGTGCTAATGAGGGAGGTTCCCGAGCCAGCTCTCCCAGGGCGCAGAGATTGGCCTCAGCTGCCTCCCTGTATCCTGCAGGCGCCTGTGCAGGGGATGGCTCTCCCTGCACGGAGGCTGTGGCCTCAGCTGCCTCCCAGTGTCCTGCAGGAGCCTGTGCAGGGGATGGCTCTCCCTGCACAGAGCCTGGTGCCTCAGCTGCCTCCCTGTATCCTACAGGAGACTGTGCACGTGATGGCTCTCCCTGCACAGAGGCTGAGGCCTCAGGTGACTCCTGGTGTCCTGCAGGAGCCTGTGCAAGGGATGGCTCTCCCTGCACGGAGGTGGGGCCTCAGCAGCCTCCCTGTCTCCTGCAGGAGCCTGTGCAGGGGATGGCTCTCCCTGCACAGAGGCTGGGGCCTCAGCTGCCTCCTGGTCTCCTGCAGGAGACTATGCAGGGGATGACTCTCCCTGCACGGAGATTGGGGCATCAGCTGCCTCCTGTTATCCTGCAGGAGCCTGTGCAGGGGATGGCTCTCCCTGCACAGAGCCTGGTGCCTCAGCTGCCTCCCTGTATCCTACAGGAGACTGTGCGGGGGATGGCTCTCCCTGCACAGAGGCTGAGGCCTCAGGTGACTCCTGGTGTCCTGCAGGAGCCTGTGCAGGGGATGGCGCTCCCTGCATGGACTCTGGGGCCTCAGCTTCCTCCTGGTCTGCTGCAGGACATGGTGGATATAATTTTTCTCCCGGGATTGAAGCTGGGTCATCTGGAGGCTCTGAAGGTTTTATCACTGTCACTGCAGACCCTCTCCCAGTAGCTGCTGATTCAGTCCTGTGGGACACCGGCGCTCGATCGGGGAGATGGATGGAATATCCCCTTCCACCAGTTCCACGCTGTCTCCTGTCTGGAGCTCTGCAAAGACAGTGACTGGCTCTGTCCCAGAGGCATCAGAGCCCTGCCCAGCTGTCCTTGCTGCTGCTTCTGCCCTCTGGACCTAATTCTCCCAGATCAGGCACACACCTGTGTCTGCACAGTATTCCACCCCTGAGGAAAGACCTACACCTCAGGGGCTTGGGATAAACCTCAGGCAGAAGGGTGCCATCCCCTCACTCCACATCCCACCCAGCCGGCCTTGACCTGGGCTTTGAATCTGACCGACACCCCCCAGGCTTCTAACACCTCACCGACTGCTCCTGCTCACGGTGGTCTACCCACATGAACCCGCCCTTCCAGGTACACATGGGGAGGTGATGTAGGGCTGCCCAGATGGGACCATAGTGGTAGCCTGGTTTGGAATGGCCTTCCCTGGGCCTCCCGGTGTTACCTTTCCATCCCTCCGGGTAAACGGCAAGAGCTGTCGGCCGTGAGAGGGGCACCAGCATCTGCATGGGTGTTTGGGGGCTTTCCTGGGGCTCCGGCCCCTGGTCATTGGGAAGCAGCAACTAAACATGTTGCTCCTTCTAGACAAGTGCTAGACAAGTGAGCTCGCTTGGGGGCTGTGTTTAGGATGTGTGTGCCTAGTTAGCAGGGTTTCCAAGTTCTGTTTGGCTCTGTGAGGTCACTTCCTGGGATCCCCTTACCTAAGCTTCCTCCTCACACAAGACGTTCCTAAGGGCCCCCCGGGTTGCTGACTGCTCACTCTCCATCTCCGTACCCTGTCCAGACACAGTCACACCAACACAGTCCACCCCACAGCCTCTGGGGAGGTCTGGACGCAACCGGGGCCCCAGCTTTGAGGACACAGAGTTGAATTCAGTCCCGCTCCTGCTTCTTGCCAGTGATGTCACCCTGGACAACCCTGCGTCTCTCACTGCCTCCCCTCTCAGGGTCTCTCCTCTGTTCATGTCCCTCTCTGTGTAGTGGGGGTCATTCTAGCATCTACTTCCTAAGGATGTCATCAGGTGTATAGACCTAGAGATCCCTTCAGAATCTGTGAATCCCGTGGGCTGCTCCCACACGTAGCTCCTGCACAGACTTGGCAGTGCCAGGATTACAGAAAGGTCTGGCTGTAGCAGAGAATACAACGCAAAGAGGCTTGGGTCTGCTGGGCGTCTGGGAGAGGCACTTCCCCTCTTGCCTGTTTCCCAGTGTCCCTACGGAGGGTTGAAATGAAATGAGGTTCAGACATCATCTCCTTCGGGCTCGCAACCCTCCAGGGCCTACTATTATATTTAGACTCAGGTCCAAGTGCCTGAGTGGCTGTCATCTCAGCCTATGTGGTGGGCAGCCCCCACAATGGCTCCCAGGGTTCCCACTTTCTAGGCACACATCCTATGTAATCCCCGCTCCTCAATGAGAATGGACTTTGCGGCTGGCTTCTAACCAATAGAATAGGGCCGAGTGATGGGTGGTCACTTCCACGGTCGGCTTAATGAAAAGTCTGTGACTTCTGCCTGGTTCTGTCTCTCCTGTGTTCATTCTATCTCTCTGTCTCTGTCTCTCTCTCTGTCTCTGTCTCCCTGTCTCTGTGTCTCTGGCTGTCTCTATCTCTCTTGCTCTCTCCCTGTCTCTCTGTCTTTCTCTTTCTCTCTCCTCTCTGTCTCCCTGTCTCTGTCTGAGTCTCCTCTCTTTGTCTCTCCTACCCATCTTTCTATCTCTGTGTGTCTCTGTCTCTCTTTCTCTCTCTCTTTCTGTCTCTCTGATCCACTATTCAGGAGAAGCCAGATCAGATATTATGAGCTTTCTTCCCTATGGCACCCCCTAATGCAAAGAACTGGCAGAGGGTCCAGGGCCACAGACAGAAAAGGCCTGAAACCCCCCATCCAAACTGAATCCTACCACTGCCCCGATACTCGTGAATGATCTCCGAGATGGCTCCTGCCTCTATCGAGCTTCAGTTGAGAACACAGCCCCAGCCTCCTGCTAGACCTTGATGGGGAGCCTCCCAGCTGACCTGAGCCTGGACCCTGGTACAGACACTGTCAGATGCTCAATGATAGGTCTCGTAAGTGCTAAGTGAGGCTAATGCTGTCACCCAGCGTAGACAGCTAGTACCTCCTTCCAAGCCTGGGTCTGGCCCTACCATCCTCTCTCCCTCACTTCTCTCCTCCTCAGCTCACTCTAGCCACACTGGCTCTTTTCTCACCTCCTCTCTCGTCAAATTCTCTTCTGCCTCCAAGTCTCTGTGCCTTTGAGCTTCCCCCCAGCACGCTGTTTGCAGACAGATGCAGGGCTGGTTCCTCTTGTCCTTCTGCTCAGGGCACAATTGTTCCCAGGGGGGCCCTTTACACCCACCTAGGGGCTCCAGGCCCTCCCTCCTCCAGCACCCTGCTTCATTGCCCTGTATCACCTGCTCTTCTTTTTCGCATGGATTTGTTCATGATTTTGTCCCTTCTACCTCCAGGCTGTGAGCTCCTGGAGGACAGGGACCATGTGGGTGCTTTCAGCACTGCCCTCAGGACAAACACGGGCCGTGCTCAGGGTGAGTGCTGGGGCCACAGTAGCTGACAGAATCATGAGAGGATCTCAGAGTCCCCTCCCGCCTCTGATCAGCTCCCATTGTGGACGTGGATGCCAGTAATGAAAGGTGCCTGTTGCTTTAGACAGGGGAACACCCAGAACGAGCCCTGGGCGTCCCTTCCCTGCTCCACTTGCTCCATTGAGCACGAATGGACACAGGACACCACTGGTGGTCAGCCCTAGCCTTGCAGCCCTAAGCAGGAAAGCAGAAAGCAAAACACACACCTTTCTTTGTTTGGGGTCCTCAAGGTAGTTGTTCCACCAGGGCCGAGGGTGCAAAGGAGCAGGACCTGTGGGCTCCAGGAGGGACGTGAGGGACCTCAGAAGCCTCTCTTGCTCCCTGCTTTCCTTACACTGGCCCTGGCGTGTCCCGTTGACTCACAAGGCCTCCTCACCCCAGCCAGGCCAATGACTCCACCTCACTTCCAAAGGAGGACCCCGAGGCTCCGACACGGATGGCCTTGTCCCTGGTCCCCAGACAAGTCGACAGAACTTGTAGAACATGGCAGTTCTGCACTGCCTTACTGTTATTAGGGAGCCCCCTGGGTGCTGAGTGATTGCACCCCATTTTACAGATGACCAGTGGTCCCAGCATTCAAGGTCACTCTGCTCTAAGTGACCAAGTTCAGACGTGAACAGGGGACTAGATATCCTTGCTTTTCACCAGCTTTGAGCCCAGCATTGACCATCGAGGCCTTGTCGTGTGTTGGGGCTCCCCCAGCCAGGCGACCTCCTGAGTCCAAGCACTTTGGGCACCTTCTTCTCCCTGCTTGAATCCCAACACACCTTCTTGAGGTCAGAGTCACTGACCCCAATTTTCATGGAGGAAACTGAGTCTCCGAGAAGACACCGCATTACCTTGTCTGTCACAGGGCTGTGAGGTGACCCAGCTATGGGTTTGACCCCAGGTCAATCTGACCCTACAGGCTCTGCTAGCACAGGAGCCTGAGGAGGTGGCCTGTGAGCCCAGCACAGAGGTGAGTCCATCCTGGATGGGGGCTCGGGAGAGGAGCACTGCAGGCTAGGAGCTCTGAAGGGGGCAGGGGCTTGGCAGGGTCCTTGGGGAGGAAGGCTCTAGGGAGGGTGGGGTGCGGTGAGGGGTACACTCTGGGCACGGTGTCTGGACCAGATCACACAGGGCTGTGACTCAGGCAAGGAGTCGGGCCTCACTACAGGTTGGTTGGACGTGAACGAGCAGTCTCATCAGAGCCTCTGGCAGTTAGATCCTAGATTTGGAGGGAGCTTGGTGTGGGCACCTTATCCACGTCCAACCAAGCCCTGTGGCTGAACAGCACTAGGGACTGAGGAGAAGGTGCCCTTGGCAATATCGAGTCCCTCCTCTTCATGTGAGGCTGGGTTGAGCTGGCTCCATGCCTGACCTCACCCCCTTGGTGACGGTGGGCTTCTTCAGGTCAAAGTCATACTAGGCTTCGGGTTCATTGCATTGAACACATTGGCATCCTCAGGGGTATTCAGCATGGGGGGGTGGGGCCAAAGGAGGGTTGGCTGTGCTCAGGACAGCCATACCAGGGACAAGGAAATGCACAGAGACAGGAAGCAGATCAGTGCTTGTCAGGGTGTGGGGAAGTGGATATGGGGGCATGGCTGCTTCATGAGTACAGGGGTTCTGGTGGGGTGAAGCAATGATCTGGAACTAGATAATGGTGACGGTACACAGCATAGAAGATGTAGTTAATGGCCGGCCCTGAATTGTACAACTTTAAGTGATGAAAACATTACACTTTATTGAATCTAAATTTGAACACATAAAACATAAAAAATCATAAAACATAGAAAAGGGAAAAGACATCCTGCCCTCACAGGCAAGGTGAAGGACAGCTCTAGGGTGGAGCTGGAGCCGGCTGGGCCTTAGTTGCTGACGATGAGGGTGGTGCTGCAGCTGCTCTAGCGCTGGAGCCACTGCTGTGGCTGATGCTAGAGATACCACCAGCTCTGGCTGTGCCACTGGCCCAGGAGTTGGACTTGATCTGGGGCTGGAGCTCGGACTGTCTCAGGCGATGGTGCCTGACCTGCTTCTAGAATTGGCTCCGGTCCTGAGACTGACTCTAGCTCTGCATTGTTGACAGATTTGGTGCGGGAGCCAGTGATGGAAATGGCTGCTGCTCTGGAGCTGGTCAAGTGTGGGAGCTGGAGGAGCTCTAGTTCTGGAGCTGGCCGCAACTGAGCTCTAGAGCTGGCACCAGAGCTCTCACTAGTCCACAGCTGGAGCAGGATCTGGTGCTATGTGGCTCTAACTTTGTAGGTTGAGGTAACTCTGGCTCTGCTGCTGGTGACCGAGCCTTCTCTAGCGCCTCAGCTGGTAAACAACGTGTCCTGACCTTTAGATCGGGTCAGTGACATCACCAACCCATCATGAGCTGTCCATCAGATGGTGGGAGCACTCCAGCAAATAGGATCTATTACATTAGTGTTATTTCATCTCAGTTTCAGTTACATATTTATTTTAAATATACTTAGAAGGAGAATAGGATAACAGAAACCATTACTCTTTGCTGAGATTTAACAGAGCACACCTTATTGATGTCGTTTTTTAAGAAATATTACACAGTGGAAGACATCATTCTCCTTCCTCTCTCTTTCCTCCCCAGAGGTAAGTACCGTCTTGACGTTAATATATGTATTTTGTACACATTGTCTTTTGCAAAAAGACAATCGTCCCAAATTTGCTGAGGTTTTTGTTATAAGTGGCCATCAAAGATATGCGTCCTAGTGGATACTGTTAAAAACTCTGTCCTTTCAAAGTAAAGACAACAGTTCAACAGTTAGTTGAGAAGCTACCTGCTTTGTAGATATGGTTTTTAAAAGAGAGGTTTGAAAATATCTCCATTATGTTACCATTGACCCTCCTTATTTGGAAGAGTTATGTTCTGTCAATTCTTTGCTGACACTGCATGAGCAAGAATGAACCAGTGCTCCCAGGGGAAGGACAAGGTGAGGTTTCTGTAGCCTCTGGTCGTGACATGTTTGGGAACCTCTCAATGCACAACCTTGTCTTATGTGTGTCTCTTGAAAGACACCTTATTTCATATAGATTGTTGATTCATTAGTTGAACTCTCGGCCAACAGCACTATCTGTAACTCATGCCTGAAGGAAGCTCATCTAACACAACCATTTTCTACGAAAGGCCCATCACAGGCTCCTTGTGCTTACGAACACTACACAACACTTCAGTACTACGTTTGAGGGCCATTCTAAAGAGCTAAAGCACCAAGGAGAAGCACAAAAGGTGACAAACGTAGCATTCCATAGATTAGAAAAAGGACATTTGTTGACGTGAGAATTAAAACAAGAGTTTTAATACTGTAATAGCAAAAACTGGAAACAACCCAAATGTGCACCAAAAGAAGAACAGTCAAAGGAGATGTCGTTTACTCATACTAACATGTAACAGTGAAAAAGAATGGCATAGGTCCAAGCAAATTGTTACAAAAATATCTCCAATGTAGTTTTGAGTGAAAAGAGGAGGTTGCAGAACCAGGTCCATGCCTCACAGGAACAGGTCTGCCTGAGGTTTGATCTCCAAGCAGCTCTATCCAGCCTAATGCCAACTGCTGTGAAAAAGGAAACAAAAATTCTGTTTCTGGAATGTGCTATTTGCCTAAAGAAAATCTTGCAAGCATGTGGCTGGTAGGTTCATCTAAAAGGACAGAGAGCTGAGACTTTGCTGAGCTTACAGAATAGGATTTACGAGTTCTTTCATTCCCTGATTCCTAAGGAATATTTTTAAGTAAATGTCTGCTTGTGTGACAACATTTCACGTGAGACTCGCTTGCATTATAACCTGGTAATGAGGTTGTGGGCCTTAGCTAACCATTACCAAGGCAAAGTTTTGCTGGCTCTCCTCTCTACCAAAAGCAACCTAAAGTTGGGCAGGACTATTTTGGTGTATCTGGTGTTATTTGGGCTGGTTTGCAGCACACACCCCCAAGAAGTCTCTCACCTCTGGGCCTCTGTACTTGAGGTAGCCTCTGCCTAGAACCTCTACCCAGGATGTGTAAATGGCTCACTCTTCATTTATCATGGCTTGGCTCAAATGTCCTCTGAGAGGTGGACACCAAGACAGGATTAAACGGGCAAGGATTTTATGAGGGGAAATGCTTCTGTAACAGAAAATGGGGTGGGGGAGCCTGGCAAAGTGGGAGAGCCATCAGGCCATGATGCAAGTCTGACTCTAAATGAGGGGGAGATAGAGGGAAGGATGGGTCCAAGTGTCCTACACTGCTGTATAGTCTAAGGAAGGCTTAGGAATGCCACTGGGGAGTCCTTGAGCACAAGCAGATCAGCAGAGGAGTCCATGCCTCCCAGGAACAGGTCTGCCTGAGTGTCTATCCCTGCCTCACTCACTGATTCGGAGCAGTCCAAGGGAAGCACGACCTCAGTGCAAACAGAGGATAGATCTCATAGCCCAGCAGACTACTGACTTCATAGCTTTGGTTAATTACGTTTGCTGCAGGTGGAGGCCTTCGAGGAGCAGTCTCCTGGATACCATATCTTATCAGTCAGTTTTCCCTGATCACTCTCTGCAAAACAGCCCCACAGAACAGTAAAACATCCACCACATTTCACCAGGAAACAGTAAAAACACATTTCAGACTGGATACAAGGCACATTCCAGGACAACAAGGTAATCTGAACTGGTGTTGGGAGTAGATTAAAACTGGATTACTTCTAGGGATCAAGCAATATCAAGAGAAAGAGAGAGAAGGAAGCAAGGGAGGGAAGACAGAGGGCGTTGGCCCTCAGCATTTGGGGCTAGTATTTGGGCATGCCCACCAGGGATCATAACCGGCTGCAAGACATCCTACAAGCCATAAAGTCAAAACACCTCATTCATTTTAAAAATATCATTTCATGTATTGACTTTTGTTTTAACCCGTCCCCTCATTTCAGACAGGAGATCCAGAAAAGGGAGACAACTAGTCAGTAGCCGAAGCAGGACTAGAAACAAGGGCCCCAGACTCCTGGTCATTCATTCAGGAGGACACCCCTTGTTCCTGGCCGCCTCCCAACCTGTAGGAGGACAACATTGGTGAGGACAACCTGAAGGAACTGAAGTACTTGCTTTCACAGAAGTTCAAAGGAGGTGCTTGAGCTGGATCTTAGAAGATGACTAGGAGTTTGCCAGACATCTGAAGGGCATTGGAGGCAGTGCGTGCAAAGTAGGGAGGCCTGAAACAGCGGTGGGATCAGAAGGCACAAGTGGAGCCCTCTGCTCAAGTGGATGAAGCGCTGAGGAGTGAGGTGAGCCGGGGAGGAGGATGCACTGTGGAAGACAGTGGGGAATGCCTGCAGGGGTTTTGGCAGCGAATGCCAATAGGAAGAGCTACCCTCTAGCTCACTGTGGCTGGAGCAGGGACTGAGTTGCCTAGTAGCTGATGAGGGTGGGGAACGCCCACGACAAGGCCAGGGAAGAGATGACAACGGACAGTGGCAAAGGGACTACACAGGGCAGGGGAAGGACTTACCTGGAGATGCGCGGAGGGCGCCACCCCTCCAGCGTTTCCCAGGCTGATGCCAAGAAGCAAAGGACCTGGCGACAGGAAAGCGCCCTGCGCCCTGAGGAGCCGGGCAGATGCTCGGGAAACGTGTGCTCCGCGGGAAGGGGACGGCGCTCAGGCGGAGCTGGAGCTCAGAGGAAGGTCGCGCACCAGGTGGCAGGGCCAGGACCTGGGCCCCATCCACCACCCTGAGGATCGCAGGTCCCCGGCTCCGCCCAGCCCAGCCACCCCCCCTGGATGCGCCACTGGGGTCCTTCAGCACCTCTGCCTTCAGCCAATAGGAAACCTGGAGGCGGGCGCATTCGCCAGGGCGTGGGGTCAAGGGTCACACAAATTGGCCTCGCTGGGTGGCCTGGAGGGGTGAAGCGGCGATGGCGCCGGCGGCGAGGGCCCGGCTGGGGTGCCGGCTGGGCTGCCCCGGGGGCGGGGCGAGGGCTCTGAACGGCGGCCGTGTGCTCACCGAGTCGGCAGGAGGCGGCGGAGGCCGGGGGCGCGCCTGTGGGCCTGTAGGTTGGCGAGCGCGCGGCCGGCGCCGACCGCATCCTCGTGGGAGGCTGCAGCTTTTCGGGGCGCAGGGCGCCCCCCCTTCGTGCTGCCCAGCTCCGGGCGGAGCCCCGCGCCAGCTCGCGTCCGCGCCGCCGGGTCGAGCCGCTGCCATCCCTCCTGGAGCTGGAGCGGAAGGAGCGGGCGGCCCCTCCCTCGGCGCGTTCCGGCCACTGCCGCCGCTGCTCCTCCCCGTGCCCTCGGCCTCTTGAGAAGCTGCCACGCTGGAGGGTGAGACTCCGGGAGGGCGCCCCTCGAGCGGCCACAGGCACAGGAGGGGGAGGCGACAGGGGCGCTGCCTGCCTTGATGGAGGCGCGGAAACGGCGGGGTTGTGGCGGCCCGTGGGAGCCACACCTCCCCGGCGGGTCGGGGTTGTCCCCACATATCAGGGAGCAGAGGGAGGCTCAGACAGGTCAAAGGACAGGCCCCAGACCCCACAGCTGGTAGGGGGAGGTACAGTGGGATCAGCACTCGGGCGGTTGGCCCCGGAAGTTCTGATGTTAGGACAGACGGCTGCAAAAGCTCTGGGACCTTGCGGGCCGGCTGGAGTCGGTGGGCCAGAGGGAAAGGAAGCGTTAACTGGAGCAGGTACAGGGATGAGCGAGGAGGAGCGGAGGTCCGCACACACTAGGGTGTTTGCACAGGAGGCGTCTGCCTTGACTCAGGTTTGAAAAGATGGCAGCAGAGGGCGACCTGCGGCAGCTTCTCTTGGAGCCAACAGTCAGAAGAGCAAAACGAGGTGCTTGGGATAGGTTCTTGTTGGGGATGCTTGTGGGAATCTCGATGCGGGATGAAAAAGCAGCAGATTGGACCAGTTTGGCTTCTGACTTGTCTGTCAAGGGTAACAAGTGATCTTGAACTGAAAAGGGGAGATCAAGAGAAACGGGGCATTGAAGCTCCAGAGGAATGACAAGTTGCGTTGTTTTTTCCTTAATATTGAGTTGTAAGAGTTATTTATGTGTGCTGGATAGAGGTCCTTTATCATATACATGATATGTGCGGATATTTTCTGCCAGCCCACGGCTTTTCTTTTGATTTTCTTAAGTGTCCTTTGAAGAGACAAATATTTAAATTTTAATGAAATTCAGTTGATCAGTTTTTCTGCTGTGGATTGTGTTTTTGGTATGTGTAAGAAGTCTTTGCCTAACCCAAGATCACAAAGATAGTTTTCCTATATTTTCTTGTAGGAGCGTCATAGTTTTAGTTCTTCTGTTTAGGTCTATGAGCCAGCCATTTGACCTGGTATTTGTGTATGGTGTGGGGTAGGGGCCTTTTTCCATGTGGATATCCCATTGTCCTAGGATCATTAGTTGAAAGACTATCCTTTCCTTATTGAATTGTTTGGCACCTTTGTCCAAGTCAGTTGCCTGTAAACAGTCAGGGTTTATTTCTGAACTGTCAGTTCTGTTCCGTTGATCTATATGTCTAACCGTATGCTAAAATTATGCTCTTTTGATTACTGTAGCTTTATAATAAATTTTGAAATTGGGAAATGTAAGTCCTCCAGCTTGTTCTTGTTTTTAAAAATTGTTTTGTCTATTCTGAGTCTTTTGATTTTCCACATAAATGTTAGGATTAGCTTGTCAGTTTTTGCAGAAGTACTTGCTGGGATTTTGGTAGGGATTATGTTGAATTTGTAGATTGATTTGGGCACAAATGCCCTCTAACATTCTTTTGTCTTCCAATCCATGAACGTAGAATCTCTCATTTAAGTAGGTCTTTAATTTCTCTCAAGTATGTTTTGTAGTTTTCAGTATACAACTCTTGCATTTCTTTTGTTACAGTTATTCCTAAGCATTTTATCCTTTTTGATGGTATTTTGAATAGAATTGTATTCTCAACTTAATTCTTGGAGCTTTCCTTGTTAGTATATAGAAATACCTTTGGTTTTTGTACATTGACCTTCTATCTTTTGAGTTTGCTGAACTTGTATATTAGTTTTATATGTTGTTGTGTATTCCTTAGGATTTTCTACATACAGGATGGTGTTGTCTGGTTGTCTGTGAATCAAGACAGTTTCACGTCTTCATTTCCAATTTGCATGGCTTTGTTTCTTTCTCTTGCCTAATTGCACTGGGTAGAGCCTTCAGTACAGTGTTGAATTGAAGTGCTGTCCGTGTTCTGTTCCTGATCTTAGGGAGACAGCATTCAGTCTTTGACCATTGCGGGTGATGCGAGCTGTAAGGTTTTCACAGATGTCTTTCCTCAAGTTGAGGAAGTTCCCTTCTTGTCCTACCTTATGCGGAGTTTCTTTTCTTTTTTAAAATCCTGAATAGGGACTAGATTCTGTCAAATGCTTTTTGTATATCTGTTGAGGTGATCATGTGATGTTTGTCCTTTATTCTGTGAGTAGGATATATTACGTTAGTTGATTGTTGGATGTTAAACCAGCTTGCATTCCTGGGAGAAATTCCTCTTGTTCTTGGACAATAATCCTTTTTCCACTGGGTTGGTTATGCTAACATCTTATTGAGGATTTTTTTCTTGTGATGTCTTTGACTGGTTTTGGTATCAGGATATTCCTGGCCTCATAGAATGAGTTTCTGGAAAAGTTTGTGAAGAATTGGTGTTATTCCTTAGGTAAATGTTGGGTTAATTTACCAGTGAAGTAAGTTATCTGGGTCTGGACTTTCCTTGGTAAGAAGAGCTTGTTTTATTACTAATTTAATTTTTTTAAGCTTGTTATAGGCACATTAAAATTTTCGATTTCTTCTTGAGTCAGCTTGGGTAATTTGTGTCTTCCTAGGAATGTGTTTTTTCTTGTTAGTTATCTAATTTGTTGGCATAAAGTTGTTTCTAGTATTCACTTCTGATCTCCCACAGTTCTGTACGTTGGTAGTAATCTTCTTTCTTTAGTTCCCGATTTTGGTAATTTGTATTTTCTCTTTTTTCCTTTGTCAGTCTAGCTAAAGAATTGTCAACTTTATTAATGTTTTGAGAGAACCAAATTTTTGTTGAATTGATTTTCACTATTGATTTTCTGATTTCTGTTTGATTGATTTCTAGTTGTATTTTTAGTATTTCCCTTCTTTGCTTGCTTTCGGTTTAGTTTTCTCTTTCTAGTTTCTTAAGGTGGAAGGTTTGGCTATTGTCGAGATCTTTTTTCTTTTGTCATGTAGGTATTGAAAGCTACATTACAAGCTTTAAACTAAAGTTTAAAGCTAAAATTATAATTTTGTCTCTAGGCACTATTTAGCTACAGCCCATAAATTCGGATATGTTGTATTTCTTCTGTCTTCATTTACCTTCAAGTAGTTTTCAGTTTTCTTTGGAATTTCTTCTTTGACCCTGGAGTCATTTAGAAGTGTTTACTTTCCAAATATTGATGGTTTTCCTAATTTCTTTATTTGTGGATTTCCAATTTCATTCTGTTGTGGTTAGAGAACATACTTTAATTTCAGTCCTTTTACATGTATTGAGACTTTCTTTTCTCGCCTAGAATATGGTCTATCCTGGAGAATGTTCCCTGTGTGTTCTAAAAGGATGTGTATTCTGCTGTTGTTTGGGTGCAGTGTTCTAGAGATGTCAGGTCAAGTTGGTTGATAGTTTCTGGGTTAATCTATATTGTTTGCTCCTACTATTATGCACCACCCAGGCAGCTTTAATGTTCGTTATTAGCCTCTCATTGTTTTCAACAGACACTCCAGGAGGAAAGGCTGTTTGTTTTGGGTGATATCTGCATCAGGTCAGAAAAATAGAGCCTTGTTAATGGGGTCTTGCAGGGCACTACCAGACAGATGAAACGCGAGTTCTCTGGGAGTGGGGCTTTGCAGTTGTTCCAATCCTTTTCTGCCTCCCCCCATGGCTGCCAGATTGCTGATTTCCACTGAAATTGTGAGCTGTTTGTGTTGAGGGCTCCTGCAGAGCTGAGGAGAGGTGGATGGGAATAGGTCAGATTAAAATGCGACCAAGCTTGCTGTTCTGACTGAGAGTCAGCTGCTTTCCTGGAGTAAACATCCCCCAGATTGCTTGAAGTCTTTGGTTCTTTGTCAGAGTTTTGAAAAGTGGATTCTGACAGTTTCCCAGTGTTTTTGTTGCTCCACTATTTTCACCGACATTGCTCAATCCATGTCCTTTGAATGTAGTTACGGATGTGGTCGGATCACATCTGCCATTTTGCTCTGTTTCTTTATGTCATTTTTTTCTCCCTGCTCTTCCTTTGAGGCCCTCTTTTCTGGTTAATAGTTATTTTTCTAGCGGACTTTTTAAATTCCTTTGTTTGGTGTTTTACTATATTTTGTTTGTTTTTTTAGTAGTTGCTCTTGGGATTAAAATATGTGTCCTAATTTATCACAATCTACTTCAGGTTAATAGTGACCTAATCCTGAGGAAACTAACTTTGTTTCAACATTGCTCCATTTCCTCCTCTCTCGTTTGTGTGGTTGTTGTGATCTATACCACATCTTTCTACATTTGAAGCCCAGCAAAGCAATTTATAATTATGATTTTGTGCGATTGTCCTTTAAATCTCTTAAGTGATGAAGATAGACAAAATATATTTGTGCAGTGTTTTATATTTACCTTTATAATTACTTTGACTGATGTTCTTCATTTCTTCTTGTGATTGTTACTGACCATCTGCTGTCATTTCCTGTCAGCCTGAAGGACTTCTTTAGTTCTTGTTCAGACGCGTCTGCTCTCAGTGAATTCTGTCAGTCTTTGTTTGGTCATGTCTTTATTCCAGCTTCAATTTTTTTTAAAGTGTAATTTTGCTGGATATAGAATTAATGCTTGGTTGACAGTTTTTGTCTTTCAGACTTTGAATATGTCATTCTATTCGTTTCTGGTCTCCGTAGTTTCTGATGAGAAGTGAGCCGTGAATCTGATTGTTGTTGCCTTGTACCTGATGAGTCCATTTTCTTTGGGTGCTTTCCAGAGTTTGTTTTTTAACAGGTTAACTGTGTTTTGTTGAGCATCTTTGATCTTAGATTTATGTTTTTTCATAAAATTTGGTGGGTTTTCTGCCATTCTTTCTATAAGTGTTTTGTTCTACTTTCTTTCTCTCTTGCCCTTCTGAGACTCCCATTTCCTGACTGTTAATACAATTGATGTTGTGCCACAGGTCTCTGCAGCACCATTCG
>NW_026691471.1:0-95143 GCF_020826845.1 Diceros bicornis minor
CTTGGCAGCCGCCCCCAGGGCTCGATCCTCTGGAACTCGTCCCCTTGGAAGGGGCCTGGCCCAGGTGCCAGGTTCGGCTGGTCGGCCAGCCTCCTTTGGAGAAAGCAGGCAAGCCGAGCCAGGCTTGCAGTGGCCCTGGCGTGACACCTGCCACCTCAGGCAGAGGGCCTCCCGCGTGCCCTCCATGGCGGGTTTCTCCCCGGAGCCGTGGCCTGGGCACTAGGAAGGCCGGGCCTCCCCGACTCCCGGGAGGAGGGGCTAGCCCAGTTGCGCCCTGGCCCCCAAACCCTCTGGTGCCATCTGCCTGTCTTGGCACTTCTGACTCCACAGAGCCTTTCCTACATCTGGGCTGCCTGCCGTGGCAAAGTGCAGGCGTGGGGTGAGGCCATGGCTTTGTCTTTCCAGGAAAAAATGAGCCCCTGGCCGAAGCAGCAGGCCCAGGCAGAGGCTTGAGCTTGAAGCCCAGTAGGTCTGTGGCCCTCAGGGCCAGAGCCATGCTTTCAAGGCAGGGAAGCGGCCTGCAAGCTGAGTGGGAGTGGGGGAGGGGAGGGAGACAGCTGAAGCCGAGTCCAGAAGGGCGGCGATGGAAGAGCTGAAGCTGGGTCAGAGCCTGGAGGGAGGGCGGGGCCTTCACTGAGGACCCCCCCACCCCCCACCCCCCCGAGGCCAGCCCTAGGTCCCGGCGGTCGCGCATGCGCCCTTGGCCTGTGCGGTGTGTGGGGGGTTGAACCCAAGCCCGCAGGGCTCCCAGAGCGGCCAGAGAAAGAAGGGCCCATGGAGAGGTAGGCGAGGTGGGCAGGGGGCGCCACCTTACTCTCCTCAGCTCCCTGAGGGAGAGAGAGAGAGACAGAGACAGAGAGAGAGATTCCTGTCCTCTGAGTCTCTGCCTTCACCGCTGGCTGGTGCTAACTCACGCGCCATCCCACTTCCAACCATCACCCTCACGCCTGCCTCGGGGCCAGCCCCACCACAGAGAGGCCGGTTGGTTCCTGCTCACCTCTGTGCAGTCCCTTCCCGACCTGACCCCAGTGCAGGGGATAAGCTTCAGACAAGTCTTTCCATGTCCCTCTGCATGACAATAGACTTCCTCCCCTCTCCCATTCCACAGGCCCACCCGGGACATCCACCTTTGTCATTAGCTCAGGAGAGGATGCAAGATGAGAATCTCTGCTATTGTGTGGGGAGACTCAGTTTCCCGGGTTTCCCCCATGGACACATGTTCTTCAGCTGGGTCTGATTTTCTCCAGACAAGCTGTCTTGGGAAGGATTTGGCCAGCTCTAAGAACCTGAAGGGAAAGGGCGGAGGGGGGTTCTCTCTCTGCCCCCGACAGCCCCGAGCTGGGTCGGTCCCTCAGCCCTGGCCAGGGGCAGCCCATCCCCCGGCGCCCTTCCCCGGGGCATCCAAGGGCAGGCTCGGCGCCAGCCCCACCCCGCTCGCCACTGCCCGACCATAGTCCTCCCTCGGGGGGCCTGGGCAGGACAGGGACCCGGCTGTGGGAGGCCTCCAGATCTCAGGCCTGGCACACCGTTTACCAGCCTGCTTCCTCCTCTGACGGGGGCCCAGCACACGCCCCAGGAGACTTGACAGCCGCCCCCAGGGCTCTAGCCTCTGGAACTCGTCCCCTTGGAAGGGGCCTGGCCCAGGTGCCAGGTTCGGCTGGTCGGCCAGCCTCCTTTGGAGAAAGCAGGCAAGCCGAGCCAGGCTTGCCGTGGCCCTGGCGTGACACCTGCCACCTCAGGCAGAGGGCCTCCCGCGTGCCCTCCATGGCGGGTTTCTCCCCGGAGCCGTGGCCTGGGCACTAGGAAGGCCGGGCCTCCCCGACTCCCGGGAGGAGGGGCTAGCCCAGTTGCGCCCTGGCCCCCAAACCCTCTGGTGCCATCTGCCTGTCTCGGCACTTCTGACTCCACAGAGCCTTTCCTACATCTGGGCTGCCTGCCGTGGCAAAGTGCAGGCGTGGGGTGAGGCCATGGCTTTGTCTTTCCAGGAAAAAATGAGCCCCTGGCCGAAGCAGCAGGCCCAGGCAGAGCCTTGAGCTTGAAGCCCAGTAGGTCTGTGGCCCTCAGGGCCAGAGCAATGCTTTCAAGGCAGGGAAGCGGCCTGCAAGCTGAGTGGGAGTGGGGGAGGGGAGGGAGACAGCTGAAGCCGAGTCCAGAAGGGCGGCGATGGAAGAGCTGCAGCTGGGTCAGAGCCTGGAGGGAGGGCGGGGCCTTCACTGAGGACCCCCCCCACCCCGAGGTCAGCCCTAAGCCCAGGCGGTCACGCATGCGCCCTTGGCCTGTGCGGTGTGTGGGGGGTTGAACCCAAGCCCGCAGGGCTCCCGGAGCGGCCAGAGAAAGAAGGGCCCATGGAGAGGTAGGCGAGGTGGGCAGGGGGCGCGACCTTGCTCTCCTCAGCTCCCTGAGGGAGAGAGACAGTGACAGAGACAGAGAGAGAGATCCCTGACCTCTGAGTCTCTGCCTCCACCGCTGGCTGGTGCCAACTCACGCGCCATCCCACTTCCAGCCATCACCCCCACGCCTGCCCCGGGGCCAGCCCCACCACAGAGAGGCCGGTTGGTTCCTGCTCACCTCTGTGCCGTCCCTTCCCGACCTGACCCCAGTGCACGGGATAAGCTTCAGACAAGTCTTTCCATGTCCCTCTGCATGACAATAGACTTCCTCCCCTCTCCCATTCCACAGGCCCACCCGGGACATCCACCTTTGTCATTAGCTCAGGAGAGGATGCAAGATGAGAATCTCTGCTATTGTGTGGGGAGACTCAGTTTCCCGGGTTTCCCCCATGGACACATGTTCTTCAGCTGGGTCTGATTTTCTCCAGACAAGCTGTCTTGGGAAGAATTTGGCCAGCCCTAAGAACCTGAAGGGAAAGGGCGGAGGGGGGTTCTCTCTCTGCCCCCGACAGCCCCGAGCTGGGTCGGTCCCTCAGACCTGGCCAGGGGCAGCCCATCCCCCGGCGCCCTTCCCCGGGGCATCCAAGGGCAGGCTCGGCGCCAGCCCCACCCCGCTCGCCACTGCCCGACCATCGTCCTCCCTCGGGGGGCCTGGGCAGGACAGGGACCCGGCTGTGGGAGGCCTCCAGATCTCAGGCCTGGCACACCGTTTACCAGGCTGCTTCCTCCTCTGACGGGGGCCCAGCACACGCCCCAGGAGACTTGGCAGCCGCCCCCAGGGCTCGATCCTCTGGAACTCGTCCCCTTGGAAGGGGCCTGGCCCAGGTGCCAGGTTCGGCTGGTCGGCCAGCCTCCTTTGGAGAAAGCAGGCAAGCCGAGCCAGGCTTGCAGTGGCCCTGGCGTGACACCTGCCACCTCAGGCAGAGGGCCTCCCGCGTGCCCTCCATGGCGGGTTTCTCCCCGGAGCCGTGGCCTGGGCACTAGGAAGGCCGGGCCTCCCCGACTCCCGGGAGGAGGGGCTAGCCCAGTTGCGCCCTGGCCCCCAAACCCTCTGGTGCCATCTGCCTGTCTTGGCACTTCTGACTCCACAGAGCCTTTCCTACATCTGGGCTGCCTGCCGTGGCAAAGTGCAGGCGTGGGGTGAGGCCATGGCTTTGTCTTTCCAGGAAAAAATGAGCCCCTGGCCGAAGCAGCAGGCCCAGGCAGAGGCTTGAGCTTGAAGCCCAGTAGGTCTGTGGCCCTCAGGGCCAGAGCCATGCTTTCAAGGCAGGGAAGCGGCCTGCAAGCTGAGTGGGAGTGGGGGAGGGGAGGGAGACAGCTGAAGCCGAGTCCAGAAGGGCGGCGATGGAAGAGCTGAAGCTGGGTCAGAGCCTGGAGGGAGGGCGGGGCCTTCACTGAGGACCCCCCCACCCCCCACCCCCCCGAGGCCAGCCCTAGGTCCCGGCGGTCGCGCATGCGCCCTTGGCCTGTGCGGTGTGTGGGGGGTTGAACCCAAGCCCGCAGGGCTCCCAGAGCGGCCAGAGAAAGAAGGGCCCATGGAGAGGTAGGCGAGGTGGGCAGGGGGCGCCACCTTACTCTCCTCAGCTCCCTGAGGGAGAGAGAGAGAGACAGAGACAGAGAGAGAGATTCCTGTCCTCTGAGTCTCTGCCTTCACCGCTGGCTGGTGCTAACTCACGCGCCATCCCACTTCCAACCATCACCCTCACGCCTGCCTCGGGGCCAGCCCCACCACAGAGAGGCCGGTTGGTTCCTGCTCACCTCTGTGCAGTCCCTTCCCGACCTGACCCCAGTGCAGGGGATAAGCTTCAGACAAGTCTTTCCATGTCCCTCTGCATGACAATAGACTTCCTCCCCTCTCCCATTCCACAGGCCCACCCGGGACATCCACCTTTGTCATTAGCTCAGGAGAGGATGCAAGATGAGAATCTCTGCTATTGTGTGGGGAGACTCAGTTTCCCGGGTTTCCCCCATGGACACATGTTCTTCAGCTGGGTCTGATTTTCTCCAGACAAGCTGTCTTGGGAAGGATTTGGCCAGCTCTAAGAACCTGAAGGGAAAGTGCGGAGGGGGGTTCTCTCTCTGCCCCCGACAGCCCCGAGCTGGGTCGGTCCCTCAGACCTGGCCAGGGGCAGCCCATCCCCCGGCGCCCTTCCCCGGGGCATCCAAGGGCAGGCTCGGCGCCAGCCCCACCCCGCTCGCCACTGCCCGACCATAGTCCTCCCTCGGGGGGCCTGGGCAGGACAGGGACCCGGCTGTGGGAGGCCTCCAGATCTCAGGCCTGGCACACCGTTTACCAGCCTGCTTCCTCCTCTGACGGGGGCCCAGCACACGCCCCAGGAGACTTGACAGCCGCCCCCAGGGCTCTAGCCTCTGGAACTCGTCCCCTTGGAAGGGGCCTGGCCCAGGTGCCAGGTTCGGCTGGTCGGCCAGCCTCCTTTGGAGAAAGCAGGCAAGCCGAGCCAGGCTTGCCGTGGCCCTGGCGTGACACCTGCCACCTCAGGCAGAGGGCCTCCCGCGTGCCCTCCATGGCGGGTTTCTCCCCGGAGCCGTGGCCTGGGCACTAGGAAGGCCGGGCCTCCCCGACTCCCGGGAGGAGGGGCTAGCCCAGTTGCGCCCTGGCCCCCAAACCCTCTGGTGCCATCTGCCTGTCTCGGCACTTCTGACTCCACAGAGCCTTTCCTACATCTGGGCTGCCTGCCGTGGCAAAGTGCAGGCGTGGGGTGAGGCCATGGCTTTGTCTTTCCAGGAAAAAATGAGCCCCTGGCCGAAGCAGCAGGCCCAGGCAGAGCCTTGAGCTTGAAGCCCAGTAGGTCTGTGGCCCTCAGGGCCAGAGCAATGCTTTCAAGGCAGGGAAGCGGCCTGCAAGCTGAGTGGGAGTGGGGGAGGGGAGGGAGACAGCTGAAGCCGAGTCCAGAAGGGCGGCGATGGAAGAGCTGCAGCTGGGTCAGAGCCTGGAGGGAGGGCGGGGCCTTCACTGAGGACCCCCCCACCCCCCCCCCGAGGCCAGCCCTAGGCCCTGGCGGTCGCGCATGCGCCCTTGGCCTGTGCGGTGTGTGGGGGCTTGAACCCAAGCCCGCAGGGCTCCCGGAGCGGCCAGAGAAAGAAGGGCCCATGGAGAGGTAGGCGAGGTGGGCAGGGGGCGCCACCTTACTCTCCTCAGCTCCCTAAGGGAGAGAGAGAGAGACAGAGACAGAGAGAGAGATCCCTGACCTCTGAGTCTCTGCCTTCACCGCTGGCTGGTGCTAACTCACGCGCCATCCCACTTCCAACCATCACCCCCACGCCTGCCTCGGGGCCAGCCCCACCACAGAGAGGCCGGTTGGTTCCTGCTCACCTCTGTGCCGTCCCTTCCCTACCTGACCCCAGTGCAGGGGATAAGCTTCAGACAAGTCTTTCCATGTCCCTCTGCATGACAATAGACTTCCTCCCCTCTCCCATTCCACAGGCCCACCCAGGACATCCACCTTTGTCATTAGCTCAGGAGAGGATGCAAGATGAGAATCTCTGCTATTGTGTGGGGAGACTCAGTTTCCCGGGTTTCCCCCATGGACACATGTTCTTCAGCTGTGTCTGATTTTCTCCAGACAAGCTGTCTTGGGAAGGATTTGGCCAGCCCTAAGAACCTGAAGGGAAAGGGCGGAGGGGGGTTCTCTCTCTGCCCCCGACAGCCCCGAGCTGGGTCGGTCCCTCAGCCCTGGCCAGGGGCAGACCATCCCCCGGCGCCCTTCCCCAGGGCATCCAAGGGCAGGCTCGGTGCCAGCCCCACCCCGCTCGCCACTGCCCGACCATCGTCCTCCCTCGGGGGGCCTGGGCCGGACAGGGACCCGGGTGTGGGAGGCCTCCAGATCTCAGGCCTGGCACACCGTTTACCAGGCTGCTTCCTCCTCTGACGGGGGCCCAGCACACGCCCCAGGAGACTTGGCAGCCGCCCCCAGGGCTCTAGCCTCTGGAACTCGTCCCCTTGGAAGGGGCCTGGCCCAGGTGCCAGGTTCGGCTGGTCGGCCAGCCTCCTTTGGAGAAAGCAGGCAAGCCGAGCCAGGCTTGCAGTGGCCCTGGCGTGACACCTGCCACTCAGGCAGAGGGCCTCCCTCATGCCCTCCATGGCGGGTTTCTCCCCGGAGCCGTGGCCTGGGCACTAGGAAGGCCGGGCCTCCCCGACTCCCGGGAGGAGGGGCTAGCGCAGTTGCGCCCTGGCCCCCAAACCCTCTGGTGCCATCTGCCTGTCTCGGCACTTCTGACTCCACAGAGCCTTTCCTGCATCTGGGCTGCCTGCCGTGGCAAAGTGCAGGCGTGGGGTGAGGCCATGGTTTTGTCTTTGCAGGAAAAAATGATCCCCTGGCCGAAGCAGCAGGCCCAGGCAGAGCCTTGAGCTTGAAGCCCAGTAGGTCTGTGGCCCTCAGGGCCAGAGCCATGCTTTCAAGGCAGGGAAGCGCCCTGCAAGCTGAGTGGGAGTGGGGGAGGTGAGGGAGACAGCTGAAGCCGAGTCCAGAAGGGCGGCGATGGAAGAGCTGCAGCTGGGTCAGAGCCTGGAGGGAGGGCGGGGCCTTCACTGAGGACCCCACCCACCCCAAGGTCAGCCCTAAGCCCAGGCGGTCACGCATGCGCCCTTGGCCTGTGCGGTGTGTGGGGGGTTGAACCCAAGCCCGCAGTTCTCCCGGAGCGGCCAGAGAAAGAAGGGCCCATGGAGAGGTAGGCGAGGTGGGCAGGGGGCGCCACCTTGCTCTCCTCAGCTCCCTGAGGGAGAGAGACAGTGACAGAGACAGAGAGAGAGATCCCTGACCTCTGAGTCTCTGCCTCCACCGCTGGCTGGTGCCAACTCACGCGCCATCCCACTTCCAGCCATCACCCCCACGCCTGCCCCGGGGCCAGCCCCACCACAGAGAGGCCGGTTGGTTCCTGCTCACCTCTGTGCCGTCCCTTCCCGACCTGACCCCAGTGCACGGGATAAGCTTCAGACAAGTCTTTCCATGTCCCTCTGCATGACAATAGACTTCCTCCCCTCTCCCATTCCACATGCCCACCCGGGACATCCACCTTTGTCATTAGCTCAGGAGAGGATGCAAGATGAGAATCTCTGCTATTGTGTGGGGAGACTCAGTTTCCCGGGTTTCCCCCATGGACACATGTTCTTCAGCTGGGTCTGTTTTTCTCCAGACAAGCTGTCTTGGGAAGAATTTGGCCAGCCCTAAGAACCTGAAGGGAAAGTGCGGAGGGGGGTTCTCTCTCTGCCCCCGACAGCCCCGAGCTGGGTCGGTCCCTCAGACCTGGCCAGGGGCAGCCCATCCACCGGCGCCCTTCCCCGGGGCATCCAAGGTCAGGCTCGGCGCCAGCCCCACCCCGCTCACCACTGCCCGACCATCGCCACTGCCCGACCATCGTCCTCCCTCGGGGGGCCTGGGCAGGACAGGGACCCGGCTGTGGGAGGCCTCCAGATCTCAGGCCTGGCACATCGTTTACCAGGCTGCTTCCTCCTCTGACGGGGGCCCAGCACACGCCCCAGGAGACTTGGCAGCCGCCCCCAGGGCTCTAGCCTCTGGAACTCGTCCCCTTGGAAGGGGCCTGGCCCAGGTGCCAGGTTCGGCTGGTCGGCCAGCCTCCTTTGGAGAAAGCAGGCAAGCCGAGCCAGGCTTGCAGTGGCCCTGGCGTGACACCTGCCACCTCAGGCAGAGGGCCTCCCGCGTGCCCTCCATGGCGGGTTTCTCCCCGGAGCCGTGGCCTGGGCACTAGGAAGGCCGGGCCTCCCCGACTCCCGGGAGGAGGGGCTAGCCCAGTTTCGCCCTGGCCCCCAAACCCTCTGGTGCCATCTGCCTGTCTCGGCACTTCTGACTCCACACAGCCTTTCCTACATCTGGGCTGCCTGCCGTGGCAAAGTGCAGGCGTGGGGTGAGGCCATGGCTTTGTCTTTCCAGGAAAAAATGAGCCCCTGGCCGAAGCAGCAGGCCCAGGCAGAGCCTTGAGCTTGAAGCCCAGTAGGTCTGTGGCCCTCAGGGCCAGAGCAATGCTTTCAAGGCAGGGAAGCGGCCTGCAAGCTGAGTGGGAGTGGGGGAGGGGAGGGAGACAGCTGAAGCCGAGTCCAGAAGGGCGGCGATGGAAGAGCTGCAGCTGGGTCAGAGCCTGGAGGGAGGGCGGGGCCTTCACTGAGGACCCCCCCCACCCCGAGGTCAGCCCTAAGCCCAGGCGGTCACGCATGCGCCCTTCGCCTGTGCGGTGTGTGGGGGGTTGAACCCAAGCCCGCAGGGCTCCCGGAGCGGCCAGAGAAAGAAGGGCCCATGGAGAGGTAGGCGAGGTGGGCAGGGGGCGCCACCTTGCTCTCCTCAGCTCCCTGAGGGAGAGAGACAGTGACAGAGACAGAGAGAGAGATCCCTGACCTCTGAGTCTCTGCCTCCACCGCTGGCTGGTGCCAACTCACGCACCATCCCACTTCCAGCCATCACCCCCACGCCTGCCCCGGGGCCAGCCCCACCACAGAGAGGCCGGTTGGTTCCTGCTCACCTCTGTGCCGTCCCTTCCCGACCTGACCCCAGTGCAGGGGATAAGCTTCAGACAAGTCTTTCCATGTCCCTCTGCATGACAATAGACTTCCTCCCCTCTCCCATTCCACAGGCCCACCCACCCGGGACATCCACCTTTGTCATTAGCTCAGGAGAGGATGCAAGATGAGAATCTCTGCTATTGTGTGGGGAGACTCAGTTTCCCGGGTTTCCCCCATGGACACATGTTCTTCAGCTGGGTCTGATTTTCTCCAGACAAGCTGTCTTGGGAAGGATTTGGCCAGCCCTAAGAACCTGAAGGGAAAGGGCGGAGGGGGGTTCTCTCTCTGCCCCCGACAGCCCCGAGCTGGGTCGGTCCCTCAGACCTGGCCAGGGGCAGCCCATCCCCCGGCGCCCTTCCCCGGGGCATCCAAGGGCAGGCTCGGCGCCAGCCCCACCCCGCTCGCCACTGCCCGACCATCGCCACTGCCCGACCATCGTCCTCCCTCGGGGGGCCTGGGCAGGACAGGGACCCGGCTGTGGGAGGCCTCCAGATCTCAGGCCTGGCACACCGTTTACCAGGCTGCTTCCTCCTCTGACGGGGGCCCAGCACACGCCCCAGGAGACTTGGCAGCCGCCCCCAGGGCTCTAGCCTCTGGAACTCGTCCCCTTGGAAGGGGCCTGGCCCAGGTGCCAGGTTCGGCTGGTCGGCCAGCCTCCTTTGGAGAAAGCAGGCAAGCCGAGCCAGGCTTGCAGTGGCCCTGGCGTGACACCTGCCACCTCAGGCAGAGGGCCTCCCGCGTGCCCTCCATGGCGGGTTTCTCCCCGGAGCCGTGGCCTGGGCACTAGGAAGGCCGGGCCTCCCGGACTCCCGGGAGGAGTGGCTAGCCCAGTTGCGCGCTGGCCCCCAAACCCTCTGGTGCCATCTGCCTGTCTCGGCACTTCTGACTCTACAGAGCCTTTCCTACATCTAGGCTGCCTGCCGTGGCAAAGTGCAGGCGTGGGGTGAGGCCATGGCTTTGTCTTTCCAGGAAAAAATGAGCCCCTGGCCGAAGCAGCAGGCCCAGGCAGAGCCTTGAGCTTGAAGCCCAGTAGGTCTGTGGCCCTCAGGGCCAGAGCAATGCTTTCAAGGCAGGGAAGCGGCCTGCAAGCTGAGTGGGAGTGGGGGAGGGGAGGGAGACAGCTGAAGCCGAGTCCAGAAGGGCGGCGATGGAAGAGCTGCAGCTGGGTCAGAGCCTGGAGGGAGGGCGGGGCCTTCACTGAGGAACCCACCACCCACCCCCCCGAGGCCAGCCATAGGCCCCGGCGGTCACGCATGCGCCCTTGGACTGTGCGGTGTGTGGGGGGTTGAACCCAAGCCCGCAGGGCTCCCGGAGCGGCCAGAGAAAGAAGGGCCCATGGAGAGGTAGGCGAGGTGGGCAGGGGGCGCCACCTTGCTCTCCTCAGCTCCCTGAGGGAGAGAGACAGTGACAGAGACAGAGAGAGAGAGATCCCTGACCTCTGAGTCTCTGCCTCCACCGCTGGCTGGTGCCAACTCACGCGCCATCCCACTTCCAGCCATCACCCCCACGCCTGCCCCGGGGCCAGCCCCACCACAGAGAGGCCGGTTGGTTCCTGCTCACCTCTGTGCCGTCCCTTCCCGACCTGACCCCAGTGCAGGGGATAAGCTTCAGACAAGTCTTTCCATGTCCCTCTGCATGACAATAGATTTCCTCCCCTCTCCCATTCCACAGGCCCACCCGGGACATCCACCTTTGTCATTAGCTCAGGAGAGGATGCAAGATGAGAATCTCTGCTATTGTGTGGGGAGACTCAGTTTCCCGGGTTTCCCCCATGGACACATGTTCTTCAGCTGGGTCTGATTTTCTCCAGACAAGCTGTCTTGGGAAGGATTTGGCCAGCCCTAAGAACCTGAAGGGAAAGGGCGGAGGGGGGTTCTCTCTCTGCCCCCGACAGCCCCGAGCTGGGTCAGTCCCTCAGCCCTGGCCAGGGGCAGCCCATCCCCCGGCGCCCTTCCCCGGGGCATCCAAGGGCAGGCTCGGCGCCAGCCCCACCCCGCTCGCCACTGCCCGACCATCGTCCTCCCTCGGGGGGCCTGGGCAGGACAGGGACCCGGCTGTGGGAGGCCTCCAGATCTCAGGCCTGGCACACCGTTTACCAGGCTGCTTCCTCCTCTGACGGGGGCCCAGCACACGCCCCAGGAGACTTGGCAGCCGCCCCCAGTGTTCTAGCCTCTGGAACTCGTCCCCTTGGAGGGGTCCTGGCCCAGGTGCCAGGTTCGGCTGGTCGGCCAGCCTCCTTTGGAGAAAGCAGGCAAGCCGAGCCAGGCTTGCAGTGGCCCTGGCGTGACACCTGCCACCTCAGGCAGAGGGCCTCCCGCGTGCCCTCCATGGCGGGTTTCTCCCCGGAGCCGTGGCCTGGGCACTAGGAAGGCCGGGCCTCCCCGACTCCCGGGAGGAGGGGCTAGCCCAGTTGCGCCCTGGCCCCCAAACCCTCTGGTGCCATCTGCCTGTCTTGGCACTTCTGACTCCACAGAGCCTTTCCTACATCTGGGCTGCCTGCCGTGGCAAAGTGCAGGCGTGGGGTGAGGCCATGGCTTTGTCTTTCCAGGAAAAAATGAGCCCCTGGCCGAAGCAGCAGGCCCAGGCAGAGCCTTGAGCTTGAAGCGCAGTAGGTCTGTGGCCCTCAGGGCCAGAGCAATGCTTTCAAGGCAGGGAAGCGGCCTGCAAGCTGAGTGGCAGTGGGGGAGGGGAGGGAGACAGCTGAAGCCGAGTCCAGAAGGGCAGCGATGGAAGAGCTGCAGCTGGGTCAGAGCCTGGAGGGAGGGCGGGGCCTTCACTGAGGACCCCCCCCACCCCCCCCACCCCCCGAGGCCAGCCCTAGGCCCCGGCGGTCGCGCATGCGCCCTTGGCCTGTCCGGTGTGTGGGGGGTTGAACCCAAGCCCGCAGGGCTCCCGGAGCGGCCAGAGAAAGAAGGGCCCATGGAGAGGTAGGCGAGGTGGGCAGGGGGCGCCACCTTGCTCTCCTCAGCTCCCTGAGGGAGAGAGACAGTGACAGAGACAGAGAGAGAGATCCCTGACCTCTGAGTCTCTGCCTCCACCGCTGGCTGGTGCCAACTCACGCGCCATCCCACTTCCAGCCATCACCCCCACGCCTGCCCTGGGGCCAGCCCCACCACAGAGAGGCCGGTTGGTTCCTGCTCACCTCTGTGCCGTCCCTTCCCGACCTGACCCCAGTGCACGGGATAAGCTTCAGACAAGTCTTTCCAGGTCCCTCTGCATGACAATAGATTTCCTCCCCTCTCCCATTCCACAGGCCAACCCGGGACATCCACCTTTGTCATTAGCTCAGGAGAGGATGCAAGATGAGAATCTCTGCTATTGTGTGGGGAGACTCAGTTTCCCGGGTTTCCCCCATGGACACATGTTCTTCAGCTGGGTCTGATTTTCTCCAGACAAGCTGTCTTGGGAAGGATTTGGCCAGCCCTAAGAACCTGAAGGGAAAGGGCGGAGGGGGGTTCTCTCTCTGCCCCCGAAAGCCCCGAGCTGGGTCGGTCCCTCAGACCTGGCCAGGGGCAGCCCATCCCCCGGCGCCCTTCCCCGGGGCATCCAAGGGCAGGCTAGGCGCCAGCCCCACCCCGCTCGCCACTGCCCGACCATCGTCCTCCCTCGGGGGGCCTGGGCAGGACAGGGACCCGGCTGTGGGAGGCCTCCAGATCTCAGGCCTGGCACACCGTTTACCAGGCTGCTTCCTCCTCTGACGGGGGCCCAGCACACGCCCCAGGAGACTTGGCAGCCGCCCCCAGGGCTCTATCCTCTGGAACTCGTCCCCTTGGAAGGGGCCTGGCCCAGGTGCCAGGTTCGGCTGGTCGGCCAGCCTCCTTTGGAGAAAGCAGGCAAGCCGAGCCAGGCTTGCAGTGGCCCTGGCGTGACACCTGCCACCTCAGGCAGAGGGCCTCCCGCGTGCCCTCCATGGCGGGTTTCTCCCCGGAGCCGTGGCCTGGGCACTAGGAAGGCCGGGCCTCCCCGACTCCCGGGAGGAGGGGCTAGCCCAGTTGCGCCCTGGCCCCCAAACCCTCTGGTGCCATCTGCCTGTCTTGGCACTTCTGACTCCACAGAGCCTTTCCTACATCTGGGCTGCCTGCCGTGGCAAAGTGCAGGCGTGGGGTGAGGCCATGGCTTTGTCTTTCCAGGAAAAAATGAGCCCCTGGCCGAAGCAGCAGGCCCAGGCAGAGCCTTGAGCTTGAAGCCCAGTAGGTCTGTGGCCCTCAGGGCCAGAGCAATGCTTTCAAGGCAGGGAAGCGGCCTGCAAGCTGAGTGGGAGTGGGGGAGGGGAGGGAGACAGCTGAAGCCGAGTCCAGAAGGGCGGCGATGGAAGAGCTGCAGCTGGGTCAGAGCCTGGAGGGAGGGCGGGGCCTTCACTGAGGACCCCCCCCACCCCCCCCACCACCCGAGGCCAGCCCTAGGCCCCGGCGGTCGCGCATGCGCCCTTGGCCTGTGCGGTGTGTGGGGGGTTGAACCCAAGCCCGCAGGGCTCCCGGAGCGGCCAGAGAAAGAAGGGCCCATGGAGAGGTAGGCGAGGTGGGCAGGGGGCGCCACCTTACTCTCCTCAGCTCCCTGAGGGAGAGAGAGAGAGACAGAGACAGAGAGAGAGATCCCTGACCTCTGAGTCTCTGCCTCCACCGCTGGCTGGTGCCAACTCACGCGCCATCCCACTTCCAGCCATCACCCCCACGCCTGCCCCGGGGCCAGCCCCACCACAGAGAGGCCGGTTGGTTCCTGCTCACCTCTGTGCCGTCCCTTCCCGACCTGACCCCAGTGCAGGGGATAAGCTTCAGACAAGTCTTTCCATGTCCCTCTGCATGACAATAGACTTCCTCCCCTCTCCCATTCCACAGGCCCACCCGGGACATCCACCTTTGTCATTAGCTCAGGAGAGGATGCAAGATGAGAATCTCTGCTATTGTGTGGGGAGACTCAGTTTCCCGGGTTTCCCCCATGGACACATGTTCTTCAGCTGGGTCTGATTTTCTCCAGACAAGCTGTCTTGGGAAGGATTTGGCCAGCCCTAAGAACCTGAAGGGAAAGGGCGGAGGGGGGTTCTCTCTCTGCCCCCGACAGCCCCGAGCTGGGTCGGTCCCTCAGACCTGGCCAGGGGCAGCCCATCCCCCGGCGCCCTTCCCCGGGGCATCCCAGGGCAGGCTCGGCGCCAGCCCCACCCCGCTCGCCACTGCCCGACCATCGTCCTCCCTCGGGGGGCCTGGGCAGGACAGGGACCCGGCTGTGGGAGGCCTCCAGATCTCAGGCCTGGCACACCGTTTACCAGGCTGCTTCCTCCTCTGACGGGGGCCCAGCACACGCCCCAGGAGACTTGGCAGCCGCCCCCAGGGCTCTATCCTCTGGAACTCGTCCCCTTGGAAGGGGCCTGGCCCAGGTGCCAGGTTCGGCTGGTCGGCCAGCCTCCTTTGGAGAAAGCAGGCAAGCCGAGCCAGGCTTGCAGTGGCCCTGGCGTGACACCTGCCACCTCAGGCAGAGGGCCTCCCGCGTGCCCTCCATGGCGGGTTTCTCCCCGGAGCCGTGGCCTGGGCACTAGGAAGGCCGGGCCTCCCCGACTCCCGGGAGGAGGGGCTAGCCCAGTTGCGCCCTGGCCCCCAAACCCTCTGGTGCCATCTGCCTGTCTCGGCACTTCTGACTCCACAGAGCCTTTCCTACATCTGGGCTGCCTGCCGTGGCAAAGTGCAGGCGTGGGGTGAGGCCATGGTTTTGTCTTTCCAGGAAAAAATGAGCCCCTGGCCGAAGCAGCAGGCCCAGGCAGAGCCTTGAGCTTGAAGCCCAGTAGGTCTGTGGCCCTCAGGGCCAGAGCCATGCTTTCAAGGCAGGGAAGCGGCCTGCAAGCTGAGTGGGAGTGGGGGAGGGGAGGGAGACAGCTGAAGCCGAGTCCAGAAGGGCGGCGATGGAAGAGCTGCAGCTGGGTCAGAGCCTGGAGGGAGGGCGGGGCCTTCACTGAGGACCCCCCCCGGAGGCCAGCCCTAGGCCCCGGCGGTCACGCATGCGCCCTTGGCCTGTGCGGTGTGTGGGGGGTTGAACCCAAGCCCGCAGGGCTCCCGGAGCGGCCAGAGAAAGAAGGGCCCATGGAGAGGTAGGCGAGGTGGGCAGGGGGCGCCAGCTTACTCTCCTCAGCTCCCTGAGGGAGAGAGAGAGAGACAGAGACAGAGAGAGAGATCCCTGACCTCTGAGTCTCTGCCTCCACCGCTGGCTGGTGCCAACTCACGCGCCATCCCACTTCCAGCCATCACCCCCACGCCTGCCCCGGGGCCAGCCCCACCACAGAGAGGCCGGTTGGTTCCTGCTCACCTCTGTGCCGTCCCTTCCCGACCTGACCCCAGTGCAGGGGATAAGCTTCAGACAAGTCTTTCCATGTCCCTCTGCATGACAATAGACTTCCTCCCCTCTCCCATTCCACAGGCCCACCCGGGACATCCACCTTTGTCATTAGCTCAGGAGAGGATGCAAGATGAGAATCTCTGCTATTGTGTGGGGAGACTCAGTTTCCCGGGTTTCCCCCATGGACACATGTTCTTCAGCTGGGTCTGATTTTCTCCAGACAAGCTGTCTTGGGAAGGATTTGGCCAGCCCTAAGAACCTGAAGGGAAAGGGCGGAGGGGGGTTCTCTCTCTGCCCCCGACAGCCCCGAGCTGGGTCGGTCCCTCAGACCTGGCCAGGGGCAGCCCATCCCCCGGCGCCCTTCCCCGGGGCATCCAAGGGCAGGCTCGGCGCCAGCCCCACCCCGCTCGCCACTGCCCGACCATCGTCCTCCCTCGGGGGGCCTGGGCAGGACAGGGACCCGGCTGTGGGAGGCCTCCAGATCTCAGGCCTGGCACACCGTTTACCAGGCTGCTTCCTCCTCTGACGGGGGCCCAGCACACGCCCCAGGAGACTTGGCAGCCGCCCCCAGGGCTCTAGCCTCTGGAACTCGTCCCCTTGGAAGGGGCCTGGCCCAGGTGCCAGGTTCGGCTGGTCGGCCAGCCTCCTTTGGAGAAAGCAGGCAAGCCGAGCCAGGCTTGCAGTGGCCCTGGCGTGACAACTGCCACCTCAGGCAGAGGGCCTCCCGCGTGCCCTCCATGGCGGGTTTCTCCCCGGAGCCGTGGCCTGGGCACTAGGAAGGCCGGGCCTCCCCGACTCCCGGGAGGAGGGGCTAGCCCAGTTGCGCCCTGGCCCCCAAACCCTCTGGTGCCATCTGCCTGTCTCGGCACTTCTGACTCCACAGAGCCTTTCCTACATCTGGGCTGCCTGCCGTGGCAAAGTGCAGGCGTGGGGTGAGGCCATGGTTTTGTCTTTCCAGGAAAAAATGAGCCCCTGGCCGAAGCAGCAGGCCCAGGCAGAGCCTTGAGCTTGAAGCCCAGTAGGTCTGTGGCCCTCAGGGCCAGAGCCATGCTTTCAAGGCAGGGAAGCGGCCTGCAAGCTGAGTGGGAGTGGGGGAGGGGAGGGAGACAGCTGAAGCCGAGTCCAGAAGGGCGGCGATGGAAGAGCTGCAGCTGGGTCAGAGCCTGGAGGGAGGGCGGGGCCTTCACTGAGGACCCCCCCCGGAGGCCAGCCCTAGGCCCCGGCGGTCACGCATGCGCCCTTGGCCTGTGCGGTGTGTGGGGGGTTGAACCCAAGCCCGCAGGGCTCCCGGAGCGGCCAGAGAAAGAAGGGCCCATGGAGAGGTAGGCGAGGTGGGCAGGGGGCGCCAGCTTACTCTCCTCAGCTCCCTGAGGGAGAGAGAGAGAGACAGAGACAGAGAGAGAGATCCCTGACCTCTGAGTCTCTGCCTCCACCGCTGGCTGGTGCCAACTCACGCGCCATCCCACTTCCAGCCATCACCCCCACGCCTGCCCCGGGGCCAGCCCCACCACAGAGAGGCCGGTTGGTTCCTGCTCACCTCTGTGCCGTCCCTTCCCGACCTGACCCCAGTGCAGGGGATAAGCTTCAGACAAGTCTTTCCATGTCCCTCTGCATGACAATAGACTTCCTCCCCTCTCCCATTCCACAGGCCCACCCGGGACATCCACCTTTGTCATTAGCTCAGGAGAGGATGCAAGATGAGAATCTCTGCTATTGTGTGGGGAGACTCAGTTTCCCGGGTTTCCCCCATGGACACATGTTCTTCAGCTGGGTCTGATTTTCTCCAGACAAGCTGTCTTGGGAAGGATTTGGCCAGCCCTAAGAACCTGAAGGGAAAGGGCGGAGGGGGGTTCTCTCTCTGCCCCCGACAGCCCCGAGCTGGGTCGGTCCCTCAGACCTGGCCAGGGGCAGCCCATCCCCCGGCGCCCTTCCCCGGGGCATCCAAGGGCAGGCTCGGCGCCAGCCCCACCCCGCTCGCCACTGCCCGACCATCGTCCTCCCTCGGGGGGCCTGGGCAGGACAGGGACCCGGCTGTGGGAGGCCTCCAGATCTCAGGCCTGGCACACCGTTTACCAGGCTGCTTCCTCCTCTGACGGGGGCCCAGCACACGCCCCAGGAGACTTGGCAGCCGCCCCCAGGGCTCTAGCCTCTGGAACTCGTCCCCTTGGAAGGGGCCTGGCCCAGGTGCCAGGTTCGGCTGGTCGGCCAGCCTCCTTTGGAGAAAGCAGGCAAGCCGAGCCAGGCTTGCAGTGGCCCTGGCGTGACACCTGCCACCTCAGGCAGAGGGCCTCCCGCGTGCCCTCCATGGCGGGTTTCTCCCCGGAGCCGTGGCCTGGGCACTAGGAAGGCCGGGCCTCCCCGACTCCCGGGAGGAGGGGCTAGCCCAGTTGCGCCCTGGCCCCCAAACCCTCTGGTGCCATCTGCCTGTCTCGGCACTTCTGACTCCACAGAGCCTTTCCTACATCTGGGCTGCCTGCCGTGGCAAAGTGCAGGCGTGGGGTGAGGCCATGGTTTTGTCTTTCCAGGAAAAAATGAGCCCCTGGCCGAAGCAGCAGGCCCAGGCAGAGCCTTGAGCTTGAAGCCCAGTAGGTCTGTGGCCCTCAGGGCCAGAGCCATGCTTTCAAGGCAGGGAAGCGGCCTGCAAGCTGAGTGGGAGTGGGGGAGGGGAGGGAGACAGCTGAAGCCGAGTCCAGAAGGGCGGCGATGGAAGAGCTGCAGCTGGGTCAGAGCCTGGAGGGAGGGCGGGGCCTTCACTGAGGACCCCCCCCGGAGGCCAGCCCTAGGCCCCGGCGGTCACGCATGCGCCCTTGGCCTGTGCGGTGTGTGGGGGGTTGAACCCAAGCCCGCAGGGCTCCCGGAGCGGCCAGAGAAAGAAGGGCCCATGGAGAGGTAGGCGAGGTGGGCAGGGGGCGCCAGCTTACTCTCCTCAGCTCCCTGAGGGAGAGAGAGAGAGACAGAGACAGAGAGAGAGATCCCTGACCTCTGAGTCTCTGCCTCCACCGCTGGCTGGTGCCAACTCACGCGCCATCCCACTTCCAGCCATCACCCCCACGCCTGCCCCGGGGCCAGCCCCACCACAGAGAGGCCGGTTGGTTCCTGCTCACCTCTGTGCCGTCCCTTCCCGACCTGACCCCAGTGCAGGGGATAAGCTTCAGACAAGTCTTTCCATGTCCCTCTGCATGACAATAGACTTCCTCCCCTCTCCCATTCCACAGGCCCACCCGGGACATCCACCTTTGTCATTAGCTCAGGAGAGGATGCAAGATGAGAATCTCTGCTATTGTGTGGGGAGACTCAGTTTCCCGGGTTTCCCCCATGGACACATGTTCTTCAGCTGGGTCTGATTTTCTCCAGACAAGCTGACTTGGGAAGGATTTGGCCAGCCCTAAGAACCTGAAGGGAAAGGGCGGAGGGGGGTTCTCTCTCTGCCCCCGACAGCCCCGAGCTGGGTCGGTCCCTCAGACCTGGCCAGGGGCATCCCATCCCCCGGCGCCCTTCCCCGGGGCATCCAAGGGCATGCTCGGCGCCAGCCCCACCCCGCTAGCCACTGCCCTACCATCGTCCTCCCTCGGGGGGCCTGGGCAGCACAGGGATCCGGGTGTGGGAGGCCTCCAGATCTGAGGCCTGGCACACCGTTTACCAGGCTGCTTCCTCCTCTGATAGGGGCCCAGCACACGCCCCAGGAGACTTGGCAGCCGCCCCCAGTTCTCTATCCTCTGGAATTCGTCCCCTTGGAAGGGGCCTGGCCCAGGTGCCAGGTTCAGCTGGTCGGCCAGCCTCCTTTGGCGAAAGCAGGCAAGCCGAGCCAGGCTTGCAGTGGCCCTGGCGTGACACCTGCCACCTCAGGCAGAGGGCCTCCCGCGTGCCCTCCATGGCGGGTTTCTCCCCGGAGCCGTGGCCTGGGCACTAGGAAGGCCGGGCCTCCCCGACTCCCGGGAGGAGGGGCTAACCCAGTTGCGCCCTGGCCCCCAAACCCTCTGGTGCCATCTGCGTGTCTCGGCACTTCTGACTCCACAGAGCCTTTCCTACATCTGGGCTGCCTGCCGTGGCAAAGTGCAGGCGTGGGGTGAGGCCATGGTTTTGTCTTTCCAGGAAAAAATGAGCCCCTGGCCGAAGCAGCAGGCCCAGGCAGAGCCTTGAGCTTGAAGCCCAGTAGGTCTGTGGCCCTCAGGGCCAGAGCCATGCTTTCAAGGCAGGGAAGCGGCCTGCAAGCTGAGTGGGAGTGGGGGAGGGGAGGGAGACAGCTGAAGCCAAGTCCAGAAGGGCGGCGATGGAAGAGCTGCAGCTGGGTCAGAGCCTGGAGGGAGGGCGGGGCCTTCACTGAGGACCCCCCCCGGAGGCCAGCCCTAGGCCCCGGCGGTCACGCATGCGCCCTTGGCCTGTGCGGTGTGTGGGGGGTTGAACCCAAGCCCGCAGGGCTCCCGGAGCGGCCAGAGAAAGAAGGGCCCATGGAGAGGTAGGCGAGGTGGGCAGGGGGCGCCAGCTTACTCTCCTCAGCTCCCTGAGGGAGAGAGAGAGAGACAGAGACAGAGAGAGAGATCCCTGACCTCTGAGTCTCTGCCTCCACCGCTGGCTGGTGCCAACTCACGCGCCATCCCACTTCCAGCCATCACCCCCACGCCTGCCCCGGGGCCAGCCCCACCACAGAGAGGCCGGTTGGTTCCTGCTCACCTCTGTCCCGTCCCTTCCCGACCTGACCCCAGTGCAGGGGATAAGCTTCAGACAAGTCTTTCCATGTCCCTCTGCATGACAATAGACTTCCTCCCCTCTCCCATTCCACAGGCCCACCAGGGACATCCACCTTTGTCATTAGCTCAGGAGAGGATGCAAGATGAGAATCTCTGCTATTGTGTGGGGAGACTCAGTTTCCCGGGTTTCCCCCATGGACACATGTTCTTCAGCTGGGTCTGATTTTCTCCAGACAAGCTGTCTTGGGAAGGATTTGGCCAGCCCTAAGAACCTGAAGGGAAAGGGCGGAGGGGGGTTCTCTCTCTGCCCCCGACAGCCCCGAGCTGGGTCGGTCCCTCAGACCTGGCCAGGGGCAGCCCATCCCCCGGCGCCCTTCCCCGGGGCATCCAAGGGCAGGCTCGGCGCCAGCCCCACCCCGCTCGCCACTGCCCGACCATCGTCCTCCCTCGGGGGGCCTGGGCAGGACAGGGACCCGGCTGTGGGAGGCCTCCAGATCTCAGGCCTGGCACACCATTTACCAGGCTGCTTCCTCCTCTGACGGGGGCCCAGCACACGCCCCAGGAGACTTGGCAGCCGCCCCCAGGGCTCTATCCTCTGGAACTCGTCCCCTTGGAAGGGGCCTGGCCCAGGTGCCAGGTTCGGCTGGTCGGCCAGCCTCCTTTGGAGAAAGCAGGCAAGCCGAGCCAGGCTTGCAGTGGCCCTGGCGTGACACCTGCCACCTGAGGCAGAGGGCCTCCCGCGTGCCCTCCATGGCGGGTTTCTCCCCGGAGCCGTGGCCTGGGCACTAGGAAGGCCGGGCCTCCCCGACTCCCGGGAGGAGGGGCTAGCCCAGTTGCGCCCTGGCCCCCAAACCCTCTGGTGCCATCTGCCTGTCTCGGCACTTCTGACTCCACAGAGCCTTTCCTACATCTGGGCTGCCTGCCGTGGCAAAGTGCAGGCGTGGGGTGAGGCCATGGTTTTGTCTTTCCAGGAAAAAATGAGCCCCTGGCCGAAGCAGCAGGCCCAGGCAGAGCCTTGAGCTTGAAGCCCAGTAGGTCTGTGGCCCTCAGGGCCAGAGCCATGCTTTCAAGGCAGGGAAGCGGCCTGCAAGCTGAGTGGGAGTGGGGGAGGGGAGGGAGACAGCTGAAGCCGAGTCCAGAAGGGCGGCGATGGAAGAGCTGCAGCTGGGTCAGAGCCTGGAGGGAGGGCGGGGCCTTCACTGAGGACCCCCCCCGGAGGCCAGCCCTAGGCCCCGGCGGTCACGCATGCGCCCTTGGCCTGTGCGGTGTGTGGGGGGTTGAACCCAAGCCCGCAGGGCTCCCGGAGCGGCCAGAGAAAGAAGGGCCCATGGAGAGGTAGGCGAGGTGGGCAGGGGGCGCCAGCTTACTCTCCTCAGCTCCCTGAGGGAGAGAGAGAGAGACAGAGACAGAGAGAGAGATCCCTGACCTCTGAGTCTCTGCCTCCACCGCTGGCTGGTGCCAACTCACGCGCCATCCCACTTCCAGCCATCACCCCCACGCCTGCCCCGGGGCCAGCCCCACCACAGAGAGGCCGGTTGGTTCCTGCTCACCTCTTTGCAGTCCCTTCCCGGCCTGACCCCAGTGCAGGGGATAAGCTTCAGACAAGTCTTTCCATGTCCCTCTGCATGACAATAGACTTCCTCCCCTCTCCCATTCCACAGGCCCACCCGGGACATCCACCTTTGTCATTAGCTCAGGAGAGGATGCAAGATGAGAATCTCTGCTATTGTGTGGGGAGACTCAGTTTCCCGGGTTTCCCCCATGGACACACGTTCTTCAGCTGGGTCTGATTTTCTCCAGACAAGCTGTCTTGGGAAGGATTTGGCCAGCCCTAAGAACCAGAAGGGAAAGGGCGGAGGGGGGTTTTCTCTCTGCCCCCGACAGCCCCGAGCTGGGTCGGTCCCTCAGACCTGGCCAGGGGCACCCCATCCCCCGGCGCCCTTCCCTGGGGCATCCAAGGGCAGGCTCGGCGCCAGCCCCACCCCGCTCGCCACTGCCCGACCATCGTCCTCCCTCGGGGGGCCTGGGCAGGACAGGGACCCGGCTGTGGGAGGCCTCCAGATCTCAGGCCTGGCACACCGTTTACCAGGCTGCTTCCTCCTCTGACGGGGGCCCAGCACACGCCCCAGGAGACTTGGCAGCCGCCCCCAGGGCTCTAGCCTCTGGAACTCGTCCCCTTGGAAGGGGCCTGGCCCAGGTGCCAGGTTCGGCTGGTCGGCCAGCCTCCTTTGGAGAAAGCAGGCAAGCCGAGCCAGGCTTGCAGTGGCCCTGGCGTGACACCTGCCACCTCAGGCAGAGGGCCTCCCGCGTGCCCTCCATGGCGGGTTTCTCCCCGGAGCCCTGGCCTGGGCACTAGGAAGGCCGGGCCTCCCCGACTCCCGGGAGGAGGGGCTAACCCAGTTGCGCCCTGGCCCCCAAACCCTCTGGTGCCATCTGCCTGTCTCGGCACTTCTGACTCCACAGAGCCTTTCCTACATCTGGGCTGCCTGCCGTGGCAAAGTGCAGGCGGGGGGTGAGGCCATGGTTTTGTCTTTCCAGGAAAAAATGAGCCCCTGGCCGAAGCAGCAGGCCCAGGCAGAACCTTGAGCTTGAAGCCCAGTAGGTCTGTGGCCCTCAGGGCCAGAGCCATGCTTTCAAGGCAGGGAAGCGGCCTGCAAGCTGAGTGGGAGTGGGGGAGGGGAGGGAGACAGCTGAAGCCGAGTCCAGAAGGGCGGCGATGGAAGAGCTGCAGCTGGGTCAGAGCCTGGAGGGAGGGCGGGGCCTTCACTGAGGACCCCCCCCCCCCGAGACCAGCCCTAGGCCCTGGCGGTCACGCATGCGCCCTTGGCCTGTGCGGTGTGTGGGGGGTTGAACCCAAGCCCGCAGGGCTCCCGGAGCGGCCAGAGAAAGAAGGGCCCATGGAGAGGTAGGCGAGGTGGGCAGGGGGCGCCAGCTTACTCTCCTCAGCTCCCTGAGGGAGAGAGAGAGAGACAGAGACAGAGAGAGAGATCCCTGACCTCTGAGTCTCTGCCTCCACCGCTGGCTGGTGCCAACTCACGCGCCATCCCACTTCCAGCCATCACCCCCACGCCTGCCTCGGGGCCCGCCTCACCACAGAGAGGCCGGTTGGTTTCTGCTCACCTCTGTGCCGTCCCTTCCCGACCTGACCCCAGTGCAGGGGATAAGCTTCAGACAAGTCTTTCCATGTCCCTCTGCATGACAATAGACTTCCTCCCCTCTCCCATTCCACAGGCCCACCCGGGACATCCACCTTTGTCATTAGCTCAGGAGAGGATGCAAGATGAGAATCTCTGCTATTGTGTGGGGAGACTCAGTTTCCCGGGTTTCCCCCATGGACACATGTTCTTCAGCTGGGTCTGATTTTCTCCAGACAAGCTGTCTTGGGAAGGATTTGGCCAGCCCTAAGAACCTGAAGGGAAAGGGCGGAGGGGGGTTCTCTCTCTGCCCCCGACAGCCCCGAGCTGGCTTGGTCCCTCAGACCTGGCCTTGGGCATCCCATCCCCCGGCGCCCTTCCCCGGGGCATCCAAGGGCAGGCTCGGCGCCAGCCCCACCCCGCTCGCCACTGCCCGACCATCGTCCTCCCTCGTGGGGCCTGGGAAGGACAGGGACCCGGGTGTGGGAGGCCTCCAGATCTCAGGCCTGGCACACCGTTTACCATGCTGCTTCCTCCTCTGACGGGGGCCCAGCACACGCCCCAGGAGACTTGGCAGCCGCCCCCAGGGCTCTATCCTCTGGAACTCGTCCCCTTGGAAGGGGCCTGGCCCAGGTGCCAGGTTCGGCTGGTCGGCCAGCCTCCTTTGGAGAAAGCAGGCAAGCCGAGCCAGGCTTGCAGTGGCCCTGGCGTGACACCTGCCACCTCAGGCAGAGGGCCTCCCGCGTGCCCTCCATGGCGGGTTTCTCCCCGGAGCCGTGGCCTGGGCACTAGGAAGGCCGGGCCTCCCCGACTCCCGGGAGGAGGGGCTAGCCCAGTTGCGCCCTGGCCCCCAAACCCTCTGGTGCCATCTGCCTGTCTCGGCACTTCTGACTCCACAGAGCCTTTCCTACATCTGGGCTGCCTGCCGTGGCAAAGTGCAGGCGTGGGGTGAGGCCATGATTTTGTCTTTCCAGGAAAAAATGAGCCCCTGGCCGAAGCAGCAGGCCCAGGCAGAGCCTTGAGCTTGAAGCCCAGTAGGTCTGTGGCCCTCAGGGCCAGAGCCATGCTTTCAAGGCAGGGAAGCGGCCTGCAAGCTGAGTGGGAGTGGGGGAGGGGAGGGAGACAGCTGAATCCGAGTCCAGAAGGGCGGCGATGGAAGAGCTGCAGCTGGGTCAGAGCCTGGAGGGAGGGCGGGGCTTTCACAGATCCCCCACCCCCCCCCCCGGGGCCAGCCCTAGGCACAGGCGGTCACACATGCGTCCTTGGCCTGTGCAGTGTGTGGGGGGTTGAACCCAAGCCCGCAGGGCTCCCGGAGCGGCCAGAGAAAGAAGGGCCCATGGAGAGGTAGGCGAGGTGGGCAGGGGGCGCCAGCTTACTCTCCTCAGCTCCCTGAGGGAGAGAGAGAGAGACAGAGACAGAGAGAGAGATCCCTGACCTCTGAGTCTCTGCCTCCACCGCTGGCTGGTGCCAACTCACGCGCCATCCCACTTCCAGCCATCACCCCCACGCCTGCCCCGGGGCCAGCCCTACCACAGACAGGCCGGTTGCTTCCTGCTCACCTCTGTGCCGTCCCTTCCCGACCTGACCCCAGTGCAGGGGATAAGCTTCAGACAAGTCTTTCCATGTCCCTCTGCATGACAATAGACTTCCTCCCCTCTCCCATTCCATAGGCCCACCCGGGACAGCCACCTTTGTCATTAGCTCAGGAGAAGATGCAAGATGAGAATCTCTGCTATTGTGTGGGGAGACTCAGTTTCCCGGGTTTCCCCCATGGACACATGTTCTTCAGCTGGGTCTGATTTTCTCCAGACAAGCTGTCTTGGGAAGGATTTGGCCAGCCCTAAGAACCTGAAGGGAAAGGGCGGAGGGGGGTTCTCTCTCTGCCCCCGACAGCCCCGAGCTGGGTCGGTCCCTCAGACCTGGCCAGGGGCACCCCATCCCCCGGCGCCCTTCCCCGGGGCATCCAAGGGCAGGCTCGGCGCCAGCCCCACCCCGCTCGCCACTGCCCGACCATCGTCCTCCCTCGGGGGGCCTGGGCAGGACAGGGACCCGGCTGTGGGAGGCCTCCAGATCTCAGGCCTGGCACACCGTTTACCAGGCTGCTTCCTCCTCTGACGGGGGCCCAGCACACGCCCCAGGAGACTTGGCAGCCGCCCCCAGGGCTCTATCCTCTGGAACTCGTCCCCTTGGAAGGGGCCTGGCCCAGGTGCCAGGTTCGGCTGGTCGGCCAGCCTCCTTTGGAGAAAGCAGGCAAGCCGAGCCAGGCTTGCAGTGGCCCTGGCGTGACACCTGCCACCTCAGGCAGAGGGCCTCCCGCGTGCCCTCCATGGCGGGTTTCTCCCCGGAGCCGTGGCCTGGGCACTAGGAAGGCCGGGCCTCCCCGACTCCCGGGAGGAGGGGCTAGCCCAGTTGCGCCCTGGCCCCCAAACCCTCTGGTGCCATCTGCCTGTCTCGGCACTTCTGACTCCACAGAGCCTTTCCTACATCTGGGCTGCCTGCCGTGGCAAAGTGCAGGCGTGGGGTGAGGCCATGGTTTTGTCTTTCCAGGAAAAAATGAGCCCCTGGCCGAAGCAGCAGGCCCAGGCAGAGCCTTGAGCTTGAAGCCCAGTAGGTCTGTGGCCCTCAGGGCCAGAGCCATGCTTTCAAGGCAGGGAAGCGGCCTGCAAGCTGAGTGGGAGTGGGGGAGGGGAGGGAGACAGCTGAAGCCGAGTCCAGAAGGGCGACGATGGAAGAGCTGCAGCTGGGTCAGAGCCTGGAGGGAGGGCGGGGCCTTCACTGAGGACCCCCCCCCCCGGAGGCCAGCCCTAGGCCCTGGCGGTCACGCATGCGTCCTTGGCCTGTGTGGTGTGTGGGGGGTTGAACCCAAGCCCGCAGGGCTCCCGGAGCGGCCAGAGAAAGAAGGGCCCATGGAGAGGTAGGCGAGGTGGGCAGGGGGCGCCAGATTACTCTCCTCAGCTCCCTGAGGGAGAGAGAGAGAGACAGAGACAGAGAGAGAGATCCCTGACCTCTGAGTCTCTGCCTCCACCGCTGGCTGGTGCCAACTCACGCGCCATCCCACTTCCAGCCATCACCCCCACGCCTGCCCCGGGGCCAGCCCCACCACAGACAGGCCGGTTGGTTCCTGCTCACCTCTGTGCCATCCCTTCCTGACCTGACCCCAGTGCAGGGGATAAGCTTCAGACAAGTCTTTCCATGTCCCTCTGCATGACAATAGACTTCCTCCCCTCTCCCATTCCACAGGCCCACCCAGGACAGCCACCTTTGTCATTAGCTCAGGAGAGGATGCAAGATGAGAATCTCTGCTATTGTGTGGGGAGACTCAGTTTCCCGGGTTTCCCCCATGGACACATGTTCTTCAGCTGGGTCTGATTTTCTCCAGACAAGCTGTCTTGGGAAGGATTTGGCCAGCCCTAAGAACCAGAAGGGAAAGGGCGGAGGGGGGTTCTCTCTCTGCCCCCGACAGCCCCGAGCTGGGTCGGTCCCTCAGACCTGGCCAGGGGCAGCCCATCCCCCGGCGCCCTTCCCCGGGGCATCCAAGGGCAGGCTCGGCGCCAGCCCCACCCCGCTCGCCACTGCCCGACCATCGTCCTCCCTCGGGGGGCCTGGGCAGGACAGGGACCCGGGTGTGGGAGGCCTCCAGATCTCAGGCCTGGCACACCGTTTACCAGGCTGCTTGCTCCTCTGACGGGGGCCCAGCACACGCCCCAGGAGACTTGGCAGCCGCCCCCAGGGCTCTATCCTCTGGAACTCGTCCCCTTGGAAGGGGCCTGGCCCAGGTGCCAGGTTCGGCTGGTCGGCCAGCCTCCTTTGGAGAAAGCAGGCAAGCCGAGCCAGGCTTGCAGTGGCCCTGGCGTGACACCTGCCACCTCAGGCAGAGGGCCTCCCGCGTGCCCTCCATGGCGGGTTTCTCCCCGGAGCCGTGGCCTGGGCACTAGGAAGGCCGGGCCTCCCCGACTCCCGGGAGGAGGGGCTAACCCATTTGCGCCCTGGCCCCCAAACCCTCTGGTGCCATCTGCCTGTCTCGGCACTTCTGACTCCACAGAGCCTTTCCTACATCTGGGCTGCCTGCCGTGGCAAAGTGCAGGCGTGGGGTCAGGCCATGGTTTTGTCTTTCCAGGAAAAAATGAGCCCCTGGCCGAAGCAGCAGGCCCAGGCAGAGCCTTGAGCTTGAAGCCCAGTAGGTCTGTGGCCCTCAGGGCCAGAGCCATGCTTTCAAGGCAGGGAAGCGGCCTGCAAGCTGAGTGGGAGTGGGGGAGGTGAGGGAGACAGCTGAAGCCGAGTCCAGAAGGTAGGCGATGGAAAAGCTGCAGCTGGGTCAGAGCCTGGAGGGAGGGCGGGGCCTTCACTGAGGACCCCCCCCCCCGAGGCCAGCCCTAGGCCCCGGCGGTCATGCATGCGCCCTTGGCCTGTGCGGTGTGTGGGGGGTTGAACCCAAGCCCGCAGGGCTCCCGGAGCGGCCAGAGAACGAAGGGCCCATGGAGAGGTAGGCGAGGTGGGCAGGGGGCGCCACCTTACTCTCCTCAGCTCCCTGAGGGAGAGAGAGAGAGACAGAGACAGAGAGAGAGATCCCTGACCTCTGAGTCTCTGCCTCCACCGCTGGCTGGTGCCAACTCACGCGCCATCCCACTTCCAGCCATCACCCCCACGCCTGCCTCAGGGCCAGCCCCACCACAGAGAGGCCGGTTGGTTCCTGCTCACCTCTGTGCCGTCCCTTCCCGACCTGACCCCAGTGCAGGGGATAAGCTTCAGACAAGTCTTTCCATGTCCCTCTGCATGACAATAGACTTCCTCCCCTCTCCCATTCCACAGGCCCACCCGGGACATCCACCTTTGTCATTAGCTCAGGAGAGGATGCAAGATGAGAATCTCTGCTATTGTGTGGGGAGACTCAGTTTCCCGGGTTTGCCCCATGGACACATGTTCTTCAGCTGGGTCTGATTTTCTCCAGACAAGCTGTCTTGGGAAGGATTTGGCCAGCCCTAAGAACCTGAAGGGAAAGGGCGGAGGGGGGTTCTCTCTCTGCCCCCGACAGCCCCGAGCTGGGTCGGTCCCTCAGACCTGGCCAGGGGCAGCCCATCCCCCGGCGCCCTTCCCCGGGGCATCCAAGGGCAGGCTCGGCGCCAGCCCCACCCCGCTCGCCACTGCCCGACCATCGTCCTCCCTCGGGGGGCCTGGGCAGGACAGGGACCCGGGTGTGGGAGGCCTCCAGATCTCAGGCCTGGCACACCGTTTACCAGGCTGTTTCCTCCTCTGACGGGGGCCCAGCACACACCCCAGGAGACTTGGCAGCCGCCCCCAGGGCTCTAGCCTCTGGAACTCGTCCCCTTGGAAGGGGCCTGGCCCAGGTGCCAGGTTCGGCTGGTCGGCCAGCCTCCTTTGGAGAAAGCAGGCAAGCCGAGCCAGGCTTGCAGTGGCCCTGGCGTGACACCTGCCACCTCAGGCAGAGGGCCTCCCGCGTGCCCTCCATGGCGGGTTTCTCCCCGGAGCCGTGGCCTGGGCACTAGGAAGGCCGGGCCTCCCCGACTCCCGGGAGGAGGGGCTAGCCCAGTTGCGCCCTGGCCCCCAAACCCTCTGGTGCCATCTGCCTGTCTCGGCACTTCTGACTCCACAGAGCCTTTCCTACATCTGGGCTGCCTGCCGTGGCAAAGTGCAGGCGTGGGGTGAGGCCATGGTTTTGTCTTTCCAGGAAAAAATGAGCCCCTGGCCGAAGCAGCAGGCCCAGGCAGAGCCTTGAGCTTGAAGCCCAGTAGGTCTGTGGCCCTCAGGGCCAGAGCCATGCTTTCAAGGCAGGGAAGCGGCCTGCAAGCTGAGTGGGAGTGGGGGAGGGGAGGGAGACAGCTGAAGCCGAGTCCAGAAGGGCGGCGATGGAAGAGCTGCAGCTGGGTCAGAGCCTGGAGGGAGGGCGGGGCCTTCACTGAGGACCCCCCCACCCCCCCCAGGCCAGCCCTAGGCCCCGGCGGTCGCGCATGCGCCCTTGGCCTGTGCGGTGTGTGGGGGGTTGAACCCAAGCCCGCAGGGCTCCCGGAGCGGCCAGAGAAAGAAGGGCCCATGGAGAGGTAGGCGAGGTGGGCAGGGGGCGCCACCTTACTCTCCTCAGCTCCCTGAGGGAGAGAGAGAGAGACAGAGACAGAGAGAGAGATCCCTGACCTCTGAGTCTCTGCCTTCACCGCTGGCTGGTACTAACTCACGCGCCATCCCACTTCCAGCCATCACCCCAACGCCTGCCTTGGGGCCAGCCCCACCACAGAGAGGCCTGTTGGTTCCTGCTCACCTCTGTGCTGTCCCTTCCTGACCTGACCCCAGTGCAGGGGATAAGCTTCAGACAAGTCTTTCCATGTCCCTCTGCATGACAATAGATTTCCTCCCCTCTCCCAATCCACAGGCCCACCCGGGACATCCACCTTTGTCATTAGCTCAGGAGAGGATGCAAGATGAGAATCTCTGCTATTGTGTGGGGAGACTCAGTTTCCCGGGTTTCCCCCATGGACACATGTTCTTCAGCTGGGTCTGATTTTCTCCAGACAAGCTGTCTTGGGAAGGATTTGGCCAGCCCTAAGAACCTGAAGGGAAAGGGCGGAGGGGGGTTCTCTCTCTGCCCCCGACAGCCCCGAGCTGGGTCGGTCCCTCAGACCTGGCCAGGGGCAGCCCATCCCCCGGCGCCCTTCCCCGGGGCATCCAAGGGCAGGCTCGGCGCCAGCCCCACCCCGCTCGCCACTGCCCGACCATCGCCACTGCCCGACCATCGTCCTCCCTCGGGGGGCCTGGGCAGGACAGGGACCCGGCTGTGGGAGGCCTCCAGATCTCAGGCCTGGCACACCGTTTACCAGGCTGCTTGCTCCTCTGACGGGGGCCCAGCACACGCCCCAGGAGACTTGGCAGCCGCCCCCAGGGCTCTATCCTCTGGAACTCGTCCCCTTGGAAGGGGCCTGGCCCAGGTGCCAGGTTCGGCTGGTCGGCCAGCCTCCTTTGGAGAAAGCAGGCAAGCCGAGCCAGGCTTGCAGTGGCCCTGGCGTGACACCTGCCACCTCAGGCAGAGGGCCTCCCGCGTGCCCTCCATGGCGGGTTTCTCCCCGGAGCCGTGGCCTGGGCACTAGGAAGGCCGGGCCTCCCCGACTCCCGGGAGGAGGGGCTAACCCATTTGCGCCCTGGCCCCCAAACCCTCTGGTGCCATCTGCCTGTCTCGGCACTTCTGACTCCACAGAGCCTTTCCTACATCTGGGCTGCCTGCCGTGGCAAAGTGCAGGCGTGGGGTCAGGCCATGGTTTTGTCTTTCCAGGAAAAAATGAGCCCCTGGCCGAAGCAGCAGGCCCAGGCAGAGCCTTGAGCTTGAAGCCCAGTAGGTCTGTGGCCCTCAGGGCCAGAGCCATGCTTTCAAGGCAGGGAAGCGGCCTGCAAGCTGAGTGGGAGTGGGGGAGGTGAGGGAGACAGCTGAAGCCGAGTCCAGAAGGTCGGCGATGGAAAAGCTGCAGCTGGGTCAGAGCCTGGAGGGAGGGCGGGGCCTTCACTGAGGACCCCCCCCCCCCCGAGGCCAGCCCTAGGCCCCGGCGGTCATGCATGCGCCCTTGGCCTGTGCGGTGTGTGGGGGGTTGAACCCAAGCCCGCAGGGCTCCCGGAGCGGCCAGAGAACGAAGGGCCCATGGAGAGGTAGGCGAGGTGGGCAGGGGGCGCCACCTTACTCTCCTCAGCTCCCTGAGGGAGAGAGAGAGAGACAGAGACAGAGAGAGAGATCCCTGACCTCTGAGTCTCTGCCTCCACCGCTGGCTGGTGCCAACTCACGCGCCATCCCACTTCCAGCCATCACCCCCACGCCTGCCTCAGGGCCAGCCCCACCACAGAGAGGCCGGTTGGTTCCTGCTCACCTCTGTGCCGTCCCTTCCCGACCTGACCCCAGTGCAGGGGATAAGCTTCAGACAAGTCTTTCCATGTCCCTCTGCATGACAATAGACTTCCTCCCCTCTCCCATTCCACAGGCCCACCCGGGACATCCACCTTTGTCATTAGCTCAGGAGAGGATGCAAGATGAGAATCTCTGCTATTGTGTGGGGAGACTCAGTTTCCCGGGTTTCCCCCATGGACACATGTTCTTCAGCTGGGTCTGATTTTCTCCAGACAAGCTGTCTTGGGAAGGATTTGGCCAGCCCTAAGAACCTGAAGGGAAAGGGCGGAGGGGGGTTCTCTCTCTGCCCCCGACAGCCCCGAGCTGGGTCGGTCCCTCAGACCTGGCCAGGGGCAGCCCATCCCCCGGCGCCCTTCCCCGGGGCATCCAAGGGCAGGCTCGGCGCCAGCCCCACCCCGCTCGCCACTGCCCGACCATCGTCCTCCCTCGGGGGGCCTGGGCAGGACAGGGACCCGGGTGTGGGAGGCCTCCAGATCTCAGGCCTGGCACACCGTTTACCAGGCTGTTTCCTCCTCTGACGGGGGCCCAGCACACACCCCAGGAGACTTGGCAGCCGCCCCCAGGGCTCTAGCCTCTGGAACTCGTCCCCTTGGAAGGGGCCTGGCCCAGGTGCCAGGTTCGGCTGGTCGGCCAGCCTCCTTTGGAGAAAGCAGGCAAGCCGAGCCAGGCTTGCAGTGGCCCTGGCGTGACACCTGCCACCTCAGGCAGAGGGCCTCCCGCGTGCCCTCCATGGCGGGTTTCTCCCCGGAGCCGTGGCCTGGGCACTAGGAAGGCCGGGCCTCCCCGACTCCCGGGAGGAGGGGCTAGCCCAGTTGCGCCCTGGCCCCCAAACCCTCTGGTGCCATCTGCCTGTCTCGGCACTTCTGACTCCACAGAGCCTTTCCTACATCTGGGCTGCCTGCCGTGGCAAAGTGCAGGCGTGGGGTGAGGCCATGGTTTTGTCTTTCCAGGAAAAAATGAGCCCCTGGCCGAAGCAGCAGGCCCAGGCAGAGCCTTGAGCTTGAAGCCCAGTAGGTCTGTGGCCCTCAGGGCCAGAGCCATGCTTTCAAGGCAGGGAAGCGGCCTGCAAGCTGAGTGGGAGTGGGGGAGGGGAGGGAGACAGCTGAAGCCGAGTCCAGAAGGGCGGCGATGGAAGAGCTGCAGCTGGGTCAGAGCCTGGAGGGAGGGCGGGGCCTTCACTGAGGACCCCCCGAGGCCAGCCCTAGGCCCTGGCGGTCGCGCATGCGCCCTTGGCCTGTGCGGTGTGTGGGGGGTTGAACCCAAGCCCGCAGGGCTCCCGGAGCGGCCAGAGAAAGAAGGGCCCATGGAGAGGTAGGCGAGGTGGGCAGGGGGCGCCACCTTACTCTCCTCAGCTCCCTGAGGGAGAGAGAGAGAGACAGAGACAGAGAGAGAGATCCCTGACCTCTGAGTCTCTGCCTCCACCGCTGGCTGGTGCCAACTCACGCGCCATCCCACTTCCAGCCATCACCCCCACGCCTGCCCCAGGGCCAGCCCCATCACAGACAGGCCAGTTGGTTCCTGCTCACCTCTGTGCCGTCCCTTCCCGACCTGACCCCAGTGCAGGGGATAAGCTTCAGACAAGTCTTTCCAAGTCCCTCTGCATGACAATAGACTTCCTCCCCTCTCCCATTCCACAGGCCCACCCGGGACAGCCACCTTTGTAATTAGCTCAGGAGAGGATGCAAGATGAGAATCTCTGCTATTGTGTGGGGAGACTCAGTTTCCCGGGTTTCCCCCATGGACACATGTTCTTCAGCTGGGTCTGATTTTCTCCAGACAAGCTGTCTTGGGAAGGATTTGGCCAGCCCTAAGAACCTGAAGGGAAAGGGCGGAGGGGGGTTCTCTCTCTGCCCCCGACAGCCCCGAGCTGGGTCGGTCCCTCAGACCTGGCCAGGGGCATCCCATCCCCCGGCGCCCTTCCCGGGGGCATCCAAGGGCAGGCTCGGCGCCAGCCCCACCCCGCTCTCCACTGCCCGACCATCGTCCTCCCTCGGGGGGCCTGGGCAGGACAGGGACCCGGCTGTGGGAGGCCTCCAGATCTCAGGCCTGGCACACCGTTTACCAGGCTGCTTCCTCCTCTGACGGGGGCCCAGCACACGCCCCAGGAGACTTGGCAGCCGCCCCCAGGGCTCTAGCCTCTGGAACTCGTCCCCTTGGAAGGGGCCTGGCCCAGGTGCCAGGTTCGGCTGGTCGGCCAGCCTCCTTTGGAGAAAGCAGGCAAGCCGAGCCAGGCTTGCAGTGGCCCTGGCGTGACACCTGCCACCTCAGGCAGAGGGCCTCCCGCGTGCCCTCCATGGCGGGTTTCTCCCCGGAGCCGTGGCCTGGGCACTAGGAAGGCCGGGCCTCCCCGACTCCCGGGAGGAGGGGCTAGCCCAGTTGCGCCCTGGCCCCCAAACCCTCTGGTGCCATCTGCCTGTCTCGGCACTTCTGACTCCACAGAGCCTTTCCTACATCTGGGCTGCCTGCCGTGGCAAAGTGCAGGCGTGGGGTGAGGCCATGGTTTTGTCTTTCCAGGAAAAAATGAGCCCCTGGCCGAAGCAGCAGGCCCAGGCAGAGCCTTGAGCTTGAAGCCCAGTAGGTCTGTGGCCCTCAGGGCCACAGCCATGCTTTCAAGGCAGGGAAGCGGCCTGCAAGCTGAGTGGGAGTGGGGGAGGGGAGGGAGACAGCTGAAGCCGAGTCCAGAAGGGCGGCGATGGAAGAGCTGCAGCTGGGTCAGAGCCTGGAGGGAGGGCGGGGCCTTCACTGAGGACCCCCCGAGGCCAGCCCTAGGCCCTGGCGGTCGCGCATGCGCCCTTGGCCTGTGCGGTGTGTGGGGGGTTGAACCCAAGCCCGCAGGGCTCCCGGAGCGGCCAGAGAAAGAAGGGCCCATGGAGAGGTATGCGAGGTGGGCAGGGGGCGCCACCTTACTCTCCTCAGCTCCCTGAGGGAGAGAGAGAGAGACAGAGACAGAGAGAGAGATCCCTGACCTCTGAGTCTCTGCCTCCACCGCTGGCTGGTGCCAACTCACGCGCCATCCCACTTCCAGCCATAACCCCCACGCCTGGCCCGGGGCCAGCCCCACCACAGAGAGGCCGGTTGGTTCCTGCTCACCTCTGTGCCGTCCCTTCCCGACCTGACCCCAGTGCAGGGGATAAGCTTCAGACAAGTCTTTCCACGTCCCTCTGCATGACAATAGACTTCCTCCCCTCTCCCATTCCACAGGCCCACCCGGGACATCCACCTTTGTCATTAGCTCAGGAGAGGATGCAAGATGAGAATCTCTGCTATTGTGTGGGGAGACTCAGTTTCCGGGGTTTCCCTCACGGACACATATTCTTCAGCTGGGTCTGATTTTCTCCAGACAAGCTGTCTTGGGAAGGATTTGGCCAGCCCTAAGAACCTGAAGGGAAAGGGCGGAGGGGGGTTCTCTCTCTGCCCCCGACAGCCCCGAGCTGGGTCGGTCCCTCACACCTGGCCAGGGGCAGCCCATCCCCCGGCGCCCTTCCCCGGGGCATCCAAGGGCAGGCTCGGCGCCAGCCCCACCCCGCTCGCCACTGCCCGACCATCGTCCTCCCTCGGGGGGCCTGGGCAGGACAGGGACCCGGGTGTGGGAGGCCTCCAGATCTCAGGCCTGGCACACCCGTTTACCAGGCTGCTTGCTCCTCTGACGGGGGCCCAGCACACGCCCCAGGAGACTTGGCAGCCGCCCCCAGGGCTCTATCCTCTGGAACTCGTCCCCTTGGAAGGGGCCTGGCCCAGGTGCCAGGTTCGGCTGGTCGGCCAGCCTCCTTTGGAGAAAGCAGGCAAGCCGAGCCAGGCTTGCAGTGGCCCTGGCGTGACACCTGCCACCTCAGGCAGAGGGCCTCCCGCGTGCCCTCCATGGCGGGTTTCTCCCCGGAGCCGTGGCCTGGGCACTAGGAAGGCCGGGCCTCCCCGACTCCCGGGAGGAGGGGCTAACCCATTTGCGCCCTGGCCCCCAAACCCTCTGGTGCCATCTGCCTGTCTCGGCACTTCTGACTCCACAGAGCCTTTCCTACATCTGGGCTGCCTGCCGTGGCAAAGTGCAGGCGTGGGGTCAGGCCATGGTTTTGTCTTTCCAGGAAAAAATGAGCCCCTGGCCGAAGCAGCAGGCCCAGGCAGAGCCTTGAGCTTGAAGCCCAGTAGGTCTGTGGCCCTCAGGGCCAGAGCCATGCTTTCAAGGCAGGGAAGCGGCCTGCAAGCTGAGTGGGAGTGGGGGAGGTGAGGGAGACAGCTGAAGCCGAGTCCAGAAGGTCGGCGATGGAAAAGCTGCAGCTGGGTCAGAGCCTGGAGGGAGGGCGGGGCCTTCACTGAGGACCCCCCCCCCCCCGAGGCCAGCCCTAGGCCCCGGCGGTCATGCATGCGCCCTTGGCCTGTGCGGTGTGTGGGGGGTTGAACCCAAGCCCGCAGGGCTCCCGGAGCGGCCAGAGAACGAAGGGCCCATGGAGAGGTAGGCGAGGTGGGCAGGGGGCGCCACCTTACTCTCCTCAGCTCCCTGAGGGAGAGAGAGAGAGACAGAGACAGAGAGAGAGATCCCTGACCTCTGAGTCTCTGCCTCCACCGCTGGCTGGTGCCAACTCACGCGCCATCCCACTTCCAGCCATCACCCCCACGCCTGCCTCAGGGCCAGCCCCACCACAGAGAGGCCGGTTGGTTCCTGCTCACCTCTGTGCCGTCCCTTCCCGACCTGACCCCAGTGCAGGGGATAAGCTTCAGACAAGTCTTTCCATGTCCCTCTGCATGACAATAGACTTCCTCCCCTCTCCCATTCCACAGGCCCACCCACCCGGGACATCCACCTTTGTCATTAGCTCAGGAGAGGATGCAAGATGAGAATCTCTGCTATTGTGTGGGGAGACTCAGTTTCCCGGGTTTCCCCCATGGACACATGTTCTTCAGCTGGGTCTGATTTTCTCCAGACAAGCTGTCTTGGGAAGGATTTGGCCAGCCCTAAGAACCTGAAGGGAAAGGGCGGAGGGGGGTTCTCTCTCTGCCCCCGACAGCCCCGAGCTGGGTCGGTCCCTCAGACCTGGCCAGGGGCAGCCCATCCCCCGGCGCCCTTCCCCGGGGCATCCAAGGGCAGGCTCGGCGCCAGCCCCACCCCGCTCGCCACTGCCCGACCATCGTCCTCCCTCTGGGGGCCTGGGCAGGACAGGGACCCGGGTGTGGGAGGCCTCCAGATCTCAGGCCTGGCACACCGTTTACCAGGCTGTTTCCTCCTCTGACGGGGGCCCAGCACACACCCCAGGAGACTTGGCAGCCGCCCCCAGGGCTCTAGCCTCTGGAACTCGTCCCCTTGGAAGGGGCCTGGCCCAGGTGCCAGGTTCGGCTGGTCGGCCAGCCTCCTTTGGAGAAAGCAGGCAAGCCGAGCCAGGCTTGCAGTGGCCCTGGCGTGACACCTGCCACCTCAGGCAGAGGGCCTCCCGCGTGCCCTCCATGGCGGGTTTCTCCCCGGAGCCGTGGCCTGGGCACTAGGAAGGCCGGGCCTCCCCGACTCCCGGGAGGAGGGGCTAGCCCAGTTGCGCCCTGGCCCCCAAACCCTCTGGTGCCATCTGCCTGTCTCGGCACTTCTGACTCCACAGAGCCTTTCCTACATCTGGGCTGCCTGCCGTGGCAAAGTGCAGGCGTGGGGTGAGGCCATGGTTTTGTCTTTCCAGGAAAAAATGAGCCCCTGGCCGAAGCAGCAGGCCCAGGCAGAGCCTTGAGCTTGAAGCCCAGTAGGTCTGTGGCCCTCAGGGCCAGAGCCATGCTTTCAAGGCAGGGAAGCGGCCTGCAAGCTGAGTGGGAGTGGGGGAGGGGAGGGAGACAGCTGAAGCCGAGTCCAGAAGGGCGGCGATGGAAGAGCTGCAGCTGGGTCAGAGCCTGGAGGGAGGGCGGGGCCTTCACTGAGGACCCCCCGAGGCCAGCCCTAGGCCCTGGCGGTCGCGCATGCGCCCTTGGCCTGTGCGGTGTGTGGGGGGTTGAACCCAAGCCCGCAGGGCTCCCGGAGCGGCCAGAGAAAGAAGGGCCCATGGAGAGGTAGGCGAGGTGGGCAGGGGGCGCCACCTTACTCTCCTCAGCTCCCTGAGGGAGAGAGAGAGAGACAGAGACAGAGAGAGAGATCCCTGACCTCTGAGTCTCTGCCTCCACCGCTGGCTGGTGCCAACTCACGCGCCATCCCACTTCCAGCCATCACCCCCACGCCTGCCCCAGGGCCAGCCCCATCACAGACAGGCCAGTTGGTTCCTGCTCACCTCTGTGCCGTCCCTTCCCGACCTGACCCCAGTGCAGGGGATAAGCTTCAGACAAGTCTTTCCAAGTCCCTCTGCATGACAATAGACTTCCTCCCCTCTCCCATTCCACAGGCCCACCCGGGACAGCCACCTTTGTAATTAGCTCAGGAGAGGATGCAAGATGAGAATCTCTGCTATTGTGTGGGGAGACTCAGTTTCCCGGGTTTCCCCCATGGACACATGTTCTTCAGCTGGGTCTGATTTTCTCCAGACAAGCTGTCTTGGGAAGGATTTGGCCAGCCCTAAGAACCTGAAGGGAAAGGGCGGAGGGGGGTTCTCTCTCTGCCCCCGACAGCCCCGAGCTGGGTCGGTCCCTCAGACCTGGCCAGGGGCATCCCATCCCCCGGCGCCCTTCCCGGGGGCATCCAAGGGCAGGCTCGGCGCCAGCCCCACCCCGCTCTCCACTTCCCGACCATCGTCCTCCCTCGGGGGGCCTGGGCAGGACAGGGACCCGGCTGTGGGAGGCCTCCAGATCTCAGGCCTGGCACACCGTTTACCAGGCTGCTTCCTCCTCTGACGGGGGCCCAGCACACGCCCCAGGAGACTTGGCAGCCGCCCCCAGGGCTCTAGCCTCTGGAACTCGTCCCCTTGGAAGGGGCCTGGCCCAGGTGCCAGGTTCGGCTGGTCGGCCAGCCTCCTTTGGAGAAAGCAGGCAAGCCGAGCCAGGCTTGCAGTGGCCCTGGCGTGACACCTGCCACCTCAGGCAGAGGGCCTCCCGCGTGCCCTCCATGGCGGGTTTCTCCCCGGAGCCGTGGCCTGGGCACTAGGAAGGCCGGGCCTCCCCGACTCCCGGGAGGAGGGGCTAGCCCAGTTGCGCCCTGGCCCCCAAACCCTCTGGTGCCATCTGCCTGTCTCGGCACTTCTGACTCCACAGAGCCTTTCCTACATCTGGGCTGCCTGCCGTGGCAAAGTGCAGGCGTGGGGTGAGGCCATGGTTTTGTCTTTCCAGGAAAAAATGAGCCCCTGGCCGAAGCAGCAGGCCCAGGCAGAGCCTTGAGCTTGAAGCCCAGTAGGTCTGTGGCCCTCAGGGCCACAGCCATGCTTTCAAGGCAGGGAAGCGGCCTGCAAGCTGAGTGGGAGTGGGGGAGGGGAGGGAGACAGCTGAAGCCGAGTCCAGAAGGGCGGCGATGGAAGAGCTGCAGCTGGGTCAGAGCCTGGAGGGAGGGCGGGGCCTTCACTGAGGACCCCCCGAGGCCAGCCCTAGGCCCTGGCGGTCGCGCATGCGCCCTTGGCCTGTGCGGTGTGTGGGGGGTTGAACCCAAGCCCGCAGGGCTCCCGGAGCGGCCAGAGAAAGAAGGGCCCATGGAGAGGTATGCGAGGTGGGCAGGGGGCGCCACCTTACTCTCCTCAGCTCCCTGAGGGAGAGAGAGAGAGACAGAGACAGAGAGAGAGATCCCTGACCTCTGAGTCTCTGCCTCCACCGCTGGCTGGTGCCAACTCACGCGCCATCCCACTTCCAGCCATAACCCCCACGCCTGGCCCGGGGCCAGCCCCACCACAGAGAGGCCGGTTGGTTCCTGCTCACCTCTGTGCCGTCCCTTCCCGACCTGACCCCAGTGCAGGGGATAAGCTTCAGACAAGTCTTTCCACGTCCCTCTGCATGACAATAGACTTCCTCCCCTCTCCCATTCCACAGGCCCACCCGGGACATCCACCTTTGTCATTAGCTCAGGAGAGGATGCAAGATGAGAATCTCTGCTATTGTGTGGGGAGACTCAGTTTCCGGGGTTTCCCTCACGGACACATATTCTTCAGCTGGGTCTGATTTTCTCCAGACAAGCTGTCTTGGGAAGGATTTGGCCAGCCCTAAGAACCTGAAGGGAAAGGGCGGAGGGGGGTTCTCTCTCTGCCCCCGACAGCCCCGAGCTGGGTCGGTCCCTCACACCTGGCCAGGGGCAGCCCATCCCCCGGCGCCCTTCCCCGGGGCATCCAAGGGCAGGCTCGGCGCCAGCCCCACCCCGCTCGCCACTGCCCGACCATCGTCCTCCCTCGGGGGGCCTGGGCAGGACAGGGACCCGGCTGTGGGAGGCCTCCAGATCTCAGGCCTGGCACACCGTTTAACAGGCTGCTTCCTCCTCTGACGGGGGCCCAGCACACGCCCCAGGAGACTTGGCAGCCGCCCCCAGGGCTCTATCCTCTGGAACTCGTCCCCTTGGAAGGGGCCTGGCCCAGGAGCCAGGTTCGGCTGGTCGGCCAGCCTCCTTTGGAGAAAGCAGGCAAGCCGAGCCAGGCTTTCAGTGGCCCTGGCGTGACACCTGCCACCTGAGGCAGAGGGCCTCCCGCGTGCCCTCCATGGCGGGTTTCTCCCCGGAGCCGTGGCCTGGGCACTAGGAAGGCCGGGCCTCCCTGACTCCCGGGAGGAGGGGATAGCCCAGTTGCGCCCTGGCCCCCAAACCCTCTGGTGCCATCTGCCTGTCTCGGCACTTCTGACTCCACAGAGCCTTTCCTACATCTGGGCTGCCTGCCGTGGCAAAGTGCAGGCGTGGGGTCAGGCCATGGCTTTGTCTTTCCAGGAAAAAATGAGCCCCTGGCCGAAGCAGCAGGCCCAGGCAGAGCCTTGAGCTTGAAGCCCAGTAGGTCTGTGGCCCTCAGGGCCAGGGCAATGTTTTCAAGGCAGGGAAGCGGCCTGCAAGCTGAGTGGGAGTGGGGGAGGGGAGGGAGACAGATGAAGCTGAGTCCAGAAGGGCGGCGATGGAAGAGCTGCAGCTGGGTCAGAGCCTGGAGGGAGGGCGGGGCCTTCACTGAGGACCCCCCGAGGCCAGTAATAGGCCCCGGCGGTCGCGCATGCGCCCTTGGCCTGTGCGGTGTGTGGGGGGTTGAACCCAAGCCCGCAGGGCTCCCGGAGCGGCCAGAGAATGAAGGGCCCGTGGAGAGGTAGGCGAGGTGGGCAGGGGGCGCCACCTTACTCTCCTCAGCTCCCTGAGGGAGAGAGAGAGAGACAGAGACAGAGAGAGAGATCCCTGACCTCTGAGTCTCTGCCTCCACCGCTGGCTGGTGCCAACTCACGCGCCATCCCACTTCCAGCCATCACCCCCACGCCTGCCCCGGGGCCAGCCCCACCACAGAGAGGCCAGTTGGTTCCTGCTCACCTCTGTGCTGTCCCTTCCTGACCTGACCCCAGTGCAGGGGATAAGCTTCAGACAAGTCTTTCCCTGTCCCTCTGCATGACAATAGACTTCCTCCCCTCTCCCATTCCACAGGCCCACCCGGGACATCCACCTTTGTCATTAGCTCAGGAGAGGATGCAAGATGAGAATCTCTGCTATTGTGTGGGGAGACTCAGTTTCCCGGGTTTCCCCCATGGACACATGTTCTTCAGCTGTGTCTGATTTTCTCCAGACAAGCTGTCTTGGGAAGGATTGGGCCAGCCCTAAGAACCTGAAGGGAAAGGGCGGAGGGGGGTTCTCTCTCTGTCCCCGACAGCCCCGAGCTGGGTCGGTCCCTCAGACCTGGCCAGGGGCAGCCCATCCCCCGGCGCCCTTCCCCGGGGCATCCAAGGGCAAGCTCGGCGCCAGCCCCACCCCGCTCGCCACTGCCCGACCATCGTCCTCCCTCGGGGGGCCTGGGCAGGACAGGGACCCGGCTGTGGGAGGCCTCCAGATCTCAGGCCTGGCACACCGTTTACCAGGCTGCTTCCTCCTCTGACGGGGGCCCAGCACACGCCCCAGGAGACTTGGCAGCCGCCCCCAGGGCTCTAGCCTCTGGAACTCGTCCCCTTGGAAGGGGCCTGGCCCAGGTGCCAGGTTCGGCTGGTCGGCCAGCCTCCTTTGGAGAAAGCAGGCAAGCCGAGCCAGGCTTGCAGTGGCCCTGGCGTGACACCTGCCACCTCAGGCAGAGGGCCTCCCGCGTGCCCTCCATGGCGGGTTTCTCCCCGGAGCCGTGGCCTGGGCACTAGGAAGGCCGGGCCTCCCCGACTCCCGGGAGGAGGGGCTAGCCCAGTTGCGCCCTGGCCCCCAAACCCTCTGGTGCCATCTGCCTGTCTCGGCACTTCTGACTCCACAGAGCCTTTCCTACATCTGGGCTGCCTGCCGTGGCAAAGTGCAGGCGTGGGGTGAGGCCATGGTTTTGTCTTTCCAGGAAAAAATGAGCCCCTGGCCGAAGCAGCAGGCCCAGGCAGAGCCTTGAGCTTGAAGCCCAGTAGGTCTGTGGCCCTCAGGGCCACAGCCATGCTTTCAAGGCAGGGAAGCGGCCTGCAAGCTGAGTGGGAGTGGGGGAGGGGAGGGAGACAGCTGAAGCCGAGTCCAGAAGGGCGGCGATGGAAGAGCTGCAGCTGGGTCAGAGCCTGGAGGGAGGGCGGGGCCTTCACTGAGGACCCCCCGAGGCCAGCCCTAGGCCCTGGCGGTCGCGCATGCGCCCTTGGCCTGTGCGGTGTGTGGGGGGTTGAACCCAAGCCCGCAGGGCTCCCGGAGCGGCCAGAGAAAGAAGGGCCCATGGAGAGGTATGCGAGGTGGGCAGGGGGCGCCACCTTACTCTCCTCAGCTCCCTGAGGGAGAGAGAGAGAGACAGAGACAGAGAGAGAGATCCCTGACCTCTGAGTCTCTGCCTCCACCGCTGGCTGGTGCCAACTCACGCGCCATCCCACTTCCAGCCATCACCCCCACGCCTGGCCCGGGGCCAGCCCCACCACAGAGAGGCCGGTTGGTTCCTGCTCACCTCTGTGCCGTCCCTTCCCGACCTGACCCCAGTGCAGGGGATAAGCTTCAGACAAGTCTTTCCACGTCCCTCTGCATGACAATAGACTTCCTCCCCTCTCCCATTCCACAGGCCCACCCGGGACATCCACCTTTGTCATTAGCTCAGGAGAGGATGCAAGATGAGAATCTCTGCTATTGTGTGGGGAGACTCAGTTTCCGGGGTTTCCCTCATGGACACATATTCTTCAGCTGGGTCTGATTTTCTCCAGACAAGCTGTCTTGGGAAGGATTTGGCCAGCCCTAAGAACCTGAAGGGAAAGGGCGGAGGGGGGTTCTCTCTCTGCCCCCGACAGCCCCGAGCTGGGTCGGTCCCTCAGACCTGGCCAGGGGCAGCCCATCCCCCGGCGCCCTTCCCCGGGGCATCCAAGGGCAGGCTCGGCGCCAGCCCCACCCCGCTCGCCACTGCCCGACCATCGTCCTCCCTCGGGGGGCCTGGGCAGGACAGGGACCCGGCTGTGGGAGGCCTCCAGATCTCAGGCCTGGCACACCGTTTAACAGGCTGCTTCCTCCTCTGACGGGGGCCCAGCACACGCCCCAGGAGACTTGGCAGCCGCCCCCAGGGCTCTATCCTCTGGAACTCGTCCCCTTGGAAGGGGCCTGGCCCAGGAGCCAGGTTCGGCTGGTCGGCCAGCCTCCTTTGGAGAAAGCAGGCAAGCCGAGCCAGGCTTTCAGTGGCCCTGGCGTGACACCTGCCACCTGAGGCAGAGGGCCTCCCGCGTGCCCTCCATGGCGGGTTTCTCCCCGGAGCCGTGGCCTGGGCACTAGGAAGGCCGGGCCTCCCTGACTCCCGGGAGGAGGGGCTAGCCCAGTTGCGCCCTGGCCCCCAAACCCTCTGGTGCCATCTGCCTGTCTCGGCACTTCTGACTCCACAGAGCCTTTCCTACATCTGGGCTGCCTGCCGTGGCAAAGTGCAGGCGTGGGGTCAGGCCATGGCTTTGTCTTTCCAGGAAAAAATGAGCCCCTGGCCGAAGCAGCAGGCCCAGGCAGAGCCTTGAGCTTGAAGCCCAGTAGGTCTGTGGCCCTCAGGGCCAGGGCAATGTTTTCAAGGCAGGGAAGCGGCCTGCAAGCTGAGTGGGAGTGGGGGAGGGGAGGGAGACAGATGAAGCTGAGTCCAGAAGGGCGGCGATGGAAGAGCTGCAGCTGGGTCAGAGCCTGGAGGGAGGGCGGGGCCTTCACTGAGGACCCCCCGAGGCCAGTAATAGGCCCCGGCGGTCGCGCATGCGCCCTTGGCCTGTGCGGTGTGTGGGGGGTTGAACCCAAGCCCGCAGGGCTCCCGGAGCGGCCAGAGAATGAAGGGCCCGTGGAGAGGTAGGCGAGGTGGGCAGGGGGCGCCACCTTACTCTCCTCAGCTCCCTGAGGGAGAGAGAGAGAGACAGAGACAGAGAGAGAGATCCCTGACCTCTGAGTCTCTGCCTCCACCGCTGGCTGGTGCCAACTCACGCGCCATCCCACTTCCAGCCATCACCCCCACGCCTGCCCCGGGGCCAGCCCCACCACAGAGAGGCCGGTTGGTTCCTGCTCACCTCTGTGCTGTCCCTTCCTGACCTGACCCCAGTGCAGGGGATAAGCTTCAGACAAGTCTTTCCCTGTCCCTCTGCATGACAATAGACTTCCTCCCCTCTCCCATTCCACAGGCCCACCCGGGACATCCACCTTTGTCATTAGCTCAGGAGAGGATGCAAGATGAGAATCTCTGCTATTGTGTGGGGAGACTCAGTTTCCCGGGTTTCCCCCATGGACACATGTTCTTCAGCTGTGTCTGATTTTCTCCAGACAAGCTGTCTTGGGAAGGATTGGGCCAGCCCTAAGAACCTGAAGGGAAAGGGCGGAGGGGGGTTCTCTCTCTGTCCCCGACAGCCCCGAGCTGGGTCGGTCCCTCAGACCTGGCCAGGGGCAGCCCATCCCCCGGCGCCCTTCCCCGGGGCATCCAAGGGCAAGCTCGGCGCCAGCCCCACCCCGCTCGCCACTGCCCGACCATCGTCCTCCCTCGGGGGGCCTGGGCAGGACAGGGACCCGGCTGTGGGAGGCCTCCAGATCTCAGGCCTGGCACACCGTTTACCAGGCTGCTTCCTCCTCTGACGGGGGCCCAGCACACGCCCCAGGAGACTTGGCAGCCGCCCCCAGGGCTCTAGCCTCTGGAACTCGTCCCCTTGGAAGGGGCCTGGCCCAGGTGCCAGGTTCGGCTGGTCGGCCAGCCTCCTTTGGAGAAAGCAGGCAAGCCGAGCCAGGCTTGCAGTGGCCCTGGCGTGACACCTGCCACCTCAGGCAGAGGGCCTCCCGCGTGCCCTCCATGGCGGGTTTCTCCCCGGAGCCGTGGCCTGGGCACTAGGAAGGCTGGGCCTCCCCGACTCCCGGGAGGAGGGGCTAGCCCAGTTGCGCCCTGGCCCCCAAACCCTCTGGTGCCATCTGCCTGTCTCGGCACTTCTGACTCCACAGAGCCTTTCCTACATCTGGGCTGCCTGCCGTGGCAAAGTGCAGGCGTGGGGTGAGGCCATGGTTTTGTCTTTCCAGGAAAAAATGAGCCCCTGGCCGAAGCAGCAGGCCCAGGCAGAGCCTTGAGCTTGAAGCCCAGTAGGTCTGTGGCCCTCAGGGCCACAGCCATGCTTTCAAGGCAGGGAAGCGGCCTGCAAGCTGAGTGGGAGTGGGGGAGGGGAGGGAGACAGCTGAAGCCGAGTCCAGAAGGGAGGCGATGGAAGAGCTGCAGCTGGGTCAGAGCCTGGAGGGAGGGCGGGGCCTTCACTGAGGACCCCCCGAGGCCAGCCCTAGGCCCTGGCGGTCGCGCATGCGCCCTTGGCCTGTGCGGTGTGTGGGGGGTTGAACCCAAGCCCGCGGGGCTCCCGGAGCGGCCAGAGAAAGAAGGGCCCATGGAGAGGTATGCGAGGTGGGCAGGGGGCGCCACCTTACTCTCCTCAGCTCCCTGAGGGAGAGAGAGAGAGACAGAGACAGAGAGAGAGATCCCTGACCTCTGAGTCTCTGCCTCCACCGCTGGCTGGTGCCAACTCACGCGCCATCCCACTTCCAGCCATCACCCCCACGCCTGGCCCGGGGCCAGCCCCACCACAGAGAGGCCGGTTGGTTCCTGCTCACCTCTGTGCCGTCCCTTCCCGACCTGACCCCAGTGCAGGGGATAAGCTTCAGACAAGTCTTTCCACGTCCCTCTGCATGACAATAGACTTCCTCCCCTCTCCCATTCCACAGGCCCACCCGGGACATCCACCTTTGTCATTAGCTCAGGAGAGGATGCAAGATGAGAATCTCTGCTATTGTGTGGGGAGACTCAGTTTCCGGGGTTTCCCTCATGGACACATATTCTTCAGCTGGGTCTGATTTTCTCCAGACAAGCTGTCTTGGGAAGGATTTGGCCAGCCCTAAGAACCTGAAGGGAAAGGGCGGAGGGGGGTTCTCTCTCTGCCCCCGACAGCCCCGAGCTGGGTCGGTCCCTCAGACCTGGCCAGGGGCAGCCCATCCCCCGGCGCCCTTCCCCGGGGCATCCAAGGGCAGGCTCGGCGCCAGCCCCACCCCGCTCGCCACTGCCCGACCATCGTCCTCCCTCGGGGGGCCTGGGCAGGACAGGGACCCGGCTGTGGGAGGCCTCCAGATCTCAGGCCTGGCACACCGTTTAACAGGCTGCTTCCTCCTCTGACGGGGGCCCAGCACACGCCCCAGGAGACTTGGCAGCCGCCCCCAGGGCTCTATCCTCTGGAACTCGTCCCCTTGGAAGGGGCCTGGCCCAGGAGCCAGGTTCGGCTGGTCGGCCAGCCTCCTTTGGAGAAAGCAGGCAAGCCGAGCCAGGCTTTCAGTGGCCCTGGCGTGACACCTGCCACCTGAGGCAGAGGGCCTCCCGCGTGCCCTCCATGGCGGGTTTCTCCCCGGAGCCGTGGCCTGGGCACTAGGAAGGCCGGGCCTCCCTGACTCCCGGGAGGAGGGGCTAGCCCAGTTGCGCCCTGGCCCCCAAACCCTCTGGTGCCATCTGCCTGTCTCGGCACTTCTGACTCCACAGAGCCTTTCCTACATCTGGGCTGCCTGCCGTGGCAAAGTGCAGGCGTGGGGTGAGGCCATGGCTTTGTCTTTCCAGGAAAAAATGAGCCCCTGGCCGAAGCAGCAGGCCCAGGCAGAGCCTTGAGCTTGAAGCCCAGTAGGTCTGTGGCCCTCAGGGCCAGAGCCATGCTTTCAAGGCAGGGAAGCGGCCTGCAAGCTGAGTGGGAGTGGGGGAGGGGAGGGAGACAGATGAAGCTGAGTCCAGAAGGGCGGCGATGGAAGAGCTGCAGCTGGGTCAGAGCCTGGAGGGAGGGCGGGGCCTTCACTGAGGACCCCCCGAGGCCAGTAATAGGCCCCGGCGGTCGCGCATGCGCCCTTGGCCTGTGCGGTGTGTGGGGGGTTGAACCCAAGCCCGCAGGGCTCCCGGAGCGGCCAGAGAAAGAAGGGCCCATGGAGAGGTATGCGAGGTGGGCAGGGAGCGCCACCTTACTCTCCTCAGCTCCCTGAGGGAGAGAGAGAGAGACAGAGACAGAGAGAGAGATCCCTGACCTCTGAGTCTCTGCCTCCACCGCTGGCTGGTGCCAACTCACGCGCCATCCCACTTCCAGCCATCACCCCCACGCCTGCCCCGGGGCCAGCCCCACCACAGAGAGGCAGGTTGGTTCCTGCTCACCTCTGTGCCGTCCCTTCCCGACCTGACCCCAGTGCAGGGGATAAGCTTCAAACAAGTCTTTCCACGTCCCTCTGCATGACAATAGACTTCCTCCCCTCTCCCATTCCACAGGCCCACCCGGGACATCCACCTTTGTCATTAGCTCAGGAGAGGATGCAAGATGAGAATCTCTGCTATTGTGTGGGGAGACTCAGTTTCCCGGGTTTCCCCCATGGACACATATTCTTCACCTGGGTCTGATTTTCTCCAGACAAGCTGTCTTGGAAGGATTTGGCCAGCCCTAAGAACCTGAAGGGAAAGGGCGGAGGGCGGTTCTCTCTCTGCCCCCGACAGCCCCGAGCTGAGTCGGTCCCTCAGACCTGGCCAGGGGCAGCCGATCCCCCGGCGCCCTTCCCCGGGGCATCCAAGGGCAGGCTCGGCGCCAGCCCCACCCCGCTCGCCACTGCCCGACCATCGTCCTCCCTCGGGGGGCCTGGGCAGGACAGGGACCCGGCTGTGGGAGGCCTCCAGATCTCAGGCCTGGCACACCGTTTACCAGGCTGCTTCCTCCTCTGACGGGGGCCCAGCACACGCCCCAGGAGACTTGGCAGCCGCCCCCAGGGCTCTATCCTCTGGAACTCGTCCCCTTGGAAGGGGCCTGGCCCAGGTGCCAGGTTCGGCTGGTCGGCCAGCCTCCTTTGGAGAATGCAGGCAAGCCGAGCCAGGCTTGCAGTGGCCCTGGCGTGACACCTGCCACCTCAGGCAGAGGGCCTCCCGCGTGCCCTCCATGGCGGGTTTCTCCCAGGAGTCGTGGCCTGGGCACTAGGAAGGCCGGGCCTCCCCGACTCCCGGGAGGAGGGGCTAGCCCAGTTGCGCCCTGGCCCCCAAACCCTCTGGTGCCATCTGCCTGTCTCGGCACTTCTGACTCCACAGAGCCTTTCCTACATCTGGGCTGCCTGCCGTGGCAAAGTGCAGGCGTGGGGTGAGGCCATGGCTTTGTCTTTCCAGGAAAAAATGAGCCCCTGGCCGAAGCAGCAGGCCCAGGCAGAGCCTTGAGCTTGAAGCCCAGTAGGTCTGTGGCCCTCAGGGCCAGAGCAATGCTTTCAAGGCAGGGAAGCGGCCTGCAAGCTGAGTGGGAGTGGGGGAGGGGAGGGAGACAGCTGAAGCCGAGTCCAGAAGGGCGGCGATGGAAGAGCTGCAGTTGGGTCAGAGCCTGGAGGGAGGGCGGGGCCTTCACTGAGGACCCCCCCCCCCCCCCCGAGGCCAGCCCTAGTCCCTGGCGGTCGCGCATGCGCCCTTGGCCTGTGTGGTGTGTGGGGGGTTGAACCCAAGCCCGCAGGGCTCCCGGAGCGGACAGAGAAAGAAGGGCCCATGGAGAGGTAGGCGAGGTGGGCAGGGGGCGCCACCTTACTCTCCTCAGCTCCCTGAGGGAGAGAGAGAGAGACAGAGACAGAGAGAGAGATCCCTGACCTCTGAGTCTCTGCCTCCACCGCTGGCTGGTGCCAACTCACGCGCCATCCCACTTCCAGCCATCACCCCCACGCCTGCAGCGGGGCCAGCCCCACCACAGACAGGCCGGTTAGTTCCTGCTCACCTCTGTGCCGTCCCTTCCCGACCTGACCCCAGTGCAGGGGATAAGCTTCAGACAAGTCTTTCCATGTCCCTCTGCATGACAATAGACTTCCTCCCCTCTCCCATTCCACAGGCCCACCCACCCGGGACATCCACCTTTGTCATTAGCTCAGGAGAGGATGCAAGATGAGAATCTCTGCTATTGTGTGGGGAGACTCAGTTTCCCGGGTTTCCCCCATGGACACATGTTCTTCAGCTGGGTCTGATTTTCTCCAGACAAGCTGTCTTGGGAAGGATTTGGCCAGCCCTAAGAACCTGAAGGGAAAGGGCGGAGGGGGGTTCTCTCTCTGCCCCCGACAGCCTCGAGCTGGGTCGGTCCCTCAGACCTGGCCAGGGGCAGCCCATCCCCCGGCGCCCTTCCCAGGGGCATCCAAGGGCAGGCTCGGCGCCAGCCCCACCCCGCTCGCCACTGCCCGACCATCGTCCTCCCTCGGGGGGCCTGGGCAGGACAGGGACCCGGCTGTGGGAGGCCTCCAGATCTCAGGCCTGGCACACCGTTTACCAGGCTGCTTCCTCCTCTGACAGGGGCCCAGCACACGCCCCAGGAGACTTGGCAGCCGCCCCCAGGGCTCTAGCCTCTGGAACTCGTCCCCTTGGAAGGGGCCTGGCCCAGGTGCCAGGTTCGGCTGGTCGGCCAGCCTCCTTTGGAGAAAGCAGGCAAGCCGAGCCAGGCTTGCAGTGGCCCTGGCGTGACACCTGCCACCTCAGGCAGAGGGCCTCCCGCGTGCCCTCCATGGCGGGTTTCTCCCCGGAGCCGTGGCCTGGGCACTAGGAAGGCCGGGCCTCCCCGACTCCCGGGAGGAGGGGCTAGCCCACTTGCGCCCTGGCCCCCAAACCCTCTGGTGCCATCTGCCTGTCTCGGCACTTCTGACTCCACAGAGCCTTTCCTACATCTGGGCTGCCTGCCGTGGCAAAGTGCAGGCGTGGGGTGAGGCCATGGCTTTGTCTTTCCAGGAAAAAATGAGCCCCTGGCCGAAGCAGCAGGCCCAGGCAGAGCCTTGAGCTTGAAGCCCAGTAGGTCTGTGGCCCTCAGGGCCAGAGCAATGCTTTCATGGCAGGGAAGCAGCCTGCAAGCTGAGTGGGAGTGGGGGAGGGGAGGGAGACAGCTGAAGCCGAGTCCAGAAGGGCGGCGATGGAAGAGCTGCAGCTGGGTCAGAGCCTGGAGGGAGGGCGGGGCCTTCACTGAGGACCCACCGAGGCCAGCAATAGGCCCCGGTGGTCGCGCATGCGCCCTTGGCCTGTGCGGTGTGTGGGTTGTTGAACCCAAGCCCGCAGGGCTCCCGGAGCGGACAGAGAAAGAAGGGCCCATGGAGAGGTAGGCGAGGTGGGCAGGGGGCGCCACCTTACTCTCCTCAGCTCCCTGAGGGAGAGAGAGAGAGACAGAGACAGAGAGAGAGATCCCTGACCTCTGAGTCTCTGCCTCCACCGCTGGCTGGTGCCAACTCACGCGCCATCCCACTTCCAGCCATCACCCCCACGCCTGCCCCGGGGCCAGCCCCACCGCAGAGAGTCCGGTTGGTTCCTGCTCCCCTCTGTGCCGTCCCTTCCCGACCTGACCCCAGTGCAGGGGATAAGCTTCAGGCAAGTCTTTCCATGTCCCTCTGCATGACAATAGACTTCCTCCCATCTCCCATTCCACAGGCCCACCCGGGACATCCACCTTTGTCATTAGCTCAGGAGAGGATGCAAGATGAGAATCTCTGCTATTGTGTGGGGAGACTCAGTTTCCCGGGTTTCCCCCATGGACACATGTTCTTCAGCTGGGTCTGATTTTCTCCAGACAAGCTGTCTTGGGAAGGATTTGGCCAGCCCTAAGAACCTGAAGGGAAAGGGCGGAGTGGGGTTCTCTCTCTGCCCCCGACAGCCCCGAGCTGGGTCGGTCCCTCAGACCTGGCCAGGGGCAGCCCATCCCCCGGCGCCCTTCCCCGGGGCATCCAAGGGCAGGCTCGGCGCCAGCCCCACCCCGCTCGCCACTGCCCGACCATCGTCCTCCCTCGGGGGGCCTGGGCAGGACAGGGACCCGGCTGTGGGAGGCCTCCAGATCTCAGGCCTGGCACACCGTTTACCAGGCTGCTTCCTCCTCTGACGGGGGCCCAGCACACGCCCCAGGAGACTTGGCAGCCACCCCCAGGGCTCTAGCCTCTGGAACTCGTCCCCTTGGAAGGGGCCTGGCCCAGGTGCCAGGTTCGGCTGGTCGGCCAGCCTCCTTTGGAGAAAGCAGGCAAGCCGAGCCAGGCTTGCAGTGGCCCTGGCGTGACACCTGCCACCTCAGGCAGAGGGCCTCCCGCGTGCCCTCCATGGCGGGTTTCTCCCCGGAGCCGTGGCCTGGGCACTAGGAAGGCCGGGCCTCCCCGACTCCCGGGAGGAGGGGCTAGCCCAGTTGCGCCCTGGCCCCCAAACCCTCTGGTGCCATCTGCCTGTCTCGGCACTTCTGACTCCACAGAGCCTTTCCTACATCTGGGCTGCCTGCCGTGGCAAAGTGCAGGCGTGGGGTGAGGCCATGGCTTTGTCTTTCCAGGAAAAAATGAGCCCCTGGCCGAAGCAGCAGGCCCAGGCAGAGCCTTGAGCTTGAAGCCCAGTAGGTCTGTGGCCCTCAGGGACAGAGCAATGCTTTCAAGGCAGGGAAGCGGCCTGCAAGCTGAGTGGGAGTGGGGGAGGGGAGGGAGACAGCTGAAGCCGAGTCCAGAAGGGCGGCGATGGAAGAGCTGCAGTTCTGTCAGAGCCTGGAGGGAGGGCGGGGCCTTCACTGAGGACCCCCCCCCCCCCGAGGCCAGCCCTAGTCCCTGGCGGTCGCGCATGCGCCCTTGGCCTGTGTGGTGTGTGGGGGCTTGAACCCAAGCCCGCAGGGCTCCCGGAGCGGACAGAGAAAGAAGGGCCCATGGAGAGGTAGGCGAGGTGGGCAGGGGTCGCCACCTTACTCTCCTCAGCTCCCTGAGGGAGAGAGAGAGAGACAGAGACAGAGAGAGAGATCCCTGACCTCTGAGTCTCTGCCTCCACCGCCGGCTGGTGCCAACTCACGCGCCATCCCACTTCCAGCCATCTCCCCCACGCCTGCAGCGGGGCCAGCCCCACCACAGACAGGCCGGTTGGTTCCTGCTCACCTCTGTGCAGTCCCTTCCCGACCTGACCCCAGTGCAGGGGATAAGCTTCAGACAAGTCTTTCCATGTCCCTCTGCATGACAATAGACTTCCTCCCCTCTCCCATTCCACAGGCCCACCCACCCGGGACATCCACCTTTGTCATTAGCTCAGGAGAGGATGCAAGATGAGAGTCTCTGCTATTGTGTGGGGAGACTCAGTTTCTCGGGTTTCCCCCATGGACACATGTTCTTCAGCTGGGTCTGATTTTCTCCAGACAAGCTGTCTTGGGAAGGATTTGGCCAGCCCTAAGAACCTGAAGGGAAAGGGCGGAGGGGGGTTCTCTCTCTGCCCCCGACAGCCTCGAGCTGGGTCGGTCCCTCAGACCTGGCCAGGGGCAGCCCATCCCCCGGCGCCCTTCCCCGGGGCATCCAAGGACAGGCTCGGCGCCAGCCCCACCCCGCTCGCCACTGCCCGACCATAGTCCTCCCTCGGGGGGCCTGGGCAGGACAGGGACCCGGCTGTGGGAGGCCTCCAGATCTCAGGCCTGGCACACCGTTTACCAGCCTGCTTCCTCCTCTGACGGGGGCCCAGCACACGCCCCAGGAGACTTGACAGCCGCCCCCAGGGCTCTAGCCTCTGGAACTCGTCCCCTTGGAAGGGGCCTGGCCCAGGTGCCAGGTTCAGCTGGTCGGCCAGCCTCCTTTGGAGAAAGCAGGCAAGCCGAGCCAGGCTTGCCGTGGCCCTGGCGTGACACCTGCCACCTCAGGCAGAGGGCCTCCCGCGTGCCCTCCATGGCGGGTTTCTCCCCAGAGCCGTGGCCTGGGCACTAGGAAGGCCGGGCCTCCCCGACTCCCGGGAGGAGGGGCTAGCCCAGTTGCGCCCTGGCCCCCAAACCCTCTGGTGCCATCTGCCTGTCTCGGCACTTCTGACTCCACAGAGCCTTTTCTACATCTGGGCTGCCTGCCGTGGCAAAGTGCAGGCGTGGGGTGAGGCCATGGCTTTGTCTTTCCAGGAAAAAATGAGCCCCTGGCCGAAGCAGCAGGCCCAGGCAGAGCCTTGAGCTTGAAGCCCAGTAGGTCTGTGGCCCTCAGGGCCAGAGCAATGCTTTCAAGGCAGGGAAGCGGCCTGCAAGCTGAGTGGGAGTGGGGGAGGGGAGGGAGACAGCTGAAGCCGAGTCCAGAAGGGCGGCGATGGAAGAGCTGCAGCTGGGTCAGAGCCTGGAGGGAGGGCGGGGCCTTCACTGAGGACCCCCCCCACCCCGAGGTCAGCCCTAAGCCCAGGCGGTCACGCATGCGCCCTTGGCCTGTGCGGTGTGTGGGGGGTTGAACCCAAGCCCGCAGGGCTCCCGGAGCGGCCAGAGAAAGAAGGGCCCATGGAGAGGTAGGCGAGGTGGGCAGGGGGCGCCACCTTGCTCTCCTCAGCTCCCTGAGGGAGAGAGACAGTGACAGAGACAGAGAGAGAGATCCCTGACCTCTGAGTCTCTGCCTCCAACGCTGGCTGGTGCCAACTCACGCGCCATCCCACTTCCAGCCATCACCCCCACGCCTGCCCCGGGGCCAGCCCCACCACAGAGAGGCCGGTTGGTTCCTGCTCACCTCTGTGCCCTCCCTTCCCGACCTGACCCCAGTGCACGGGATAAGCTTCAGACAAGTCTTTCCATGTCCCTCTGCATGACAATAGACTTCCTCCCCTCTCCCATTCCACAGGCCCACCCGGGACATCCACCTTTGTCATTAGCTCAGGAGAGGATGCAAGATGAGAATCTCTGCTATTGTGTGGGGAGACTCAGTTTCCCGGGTTTCCCCCATGGACACATGTTCTTCAGCTGGGTCTGATTTTCTCCAGACAAGCTGTCTTGGGAAGAATTTGGCCAGCCCTAAGAACCTGAAGGGAAAGGGCGGAGGGGGGTTCTCTCTCTGCCCCCGACAGCCCCGAGCTGGGTCGGTCCCTCAGACCTGGCCAGGGGCAGCCCATCCCCCGGCGCCCTTCCCCGGGGCATCCAAGGGCAGGCTCGGCGCCAGCCCCACCCCGCTCGCCACTGCCCGACCATCGTCCTCCCTCGGGGGGCCTGGGCAGGACAGGGACCCGGCTGTGGGAGGCCTCCAGATCTCAGGCCTGGCACACCGTTTACCAGGCTGCTTCCTCCTCTGACGGGGGCCCAGCACACGCCCCAGGAGACTTGGCAGCCGCCCCCAGGGCTCGATCCTCTGGAACTCGTCCCCTTGGAAGGGGCCTGGCCCAGGTGCCAGGTTCGGCTGGTCGGCCAGCCTCCTTTGGAGAAAGCAGGCAAGCCGAGCCAGGCTTGCAGTGGCCCTGGCGTGACACCTGCCACCTCAGGCAGAGGGCCTCCCGCGTGCCCTCCATGGCGGGTTTCTCCCCGGAGCCGTGGCCTGGGCACTAGGAAGGCCGGGCCTCCCCGACTCCCGGGAGGAGGGGCTAGCCCAGTTGCGCCCTGGCCCCCAAACCCTCTGGTGCCATCTGCCTGTCTTGGCACTTCTGACTCCACAGAGCCTTTCCTACATCTGGGCTGCCTGCCGTGGCAAAGTGCAGGCGTGGTGTGAGGCCATGGCTTTGTCTTTCCAGGAAAAAATGAGCCCCTGGCCGAAGCAGCAGGCCCAGGCAGAGGCTTGAGCTTGAAGCCCAGTAGGTCTGTGGCCCTCAGGGCCAGAGCCATGCTTTCAAGGCAGGGAAGCGGCCTGCAAGCTGAGTGGGAGTGGGGGAGGGGAGGGAGACAGCTGAAGCCGAGTCCAGAAGGGCGGCGATGGAAGAGCTGAAGCTGGGTCAGAGCCTGGAGGGAGGGCGGGGCCTTCACTGAGGACCCCCCCCACCCCCCACCCCCCCGAGGCCAGCCCTAGGCCCCGGCGGTCGCGCATGCGCCCTTGGCCTGTGCGGTGTGTGGGGGGTTGAACCCAAGCCCGCAGGGCTCCCGGAGCGGCCAGAGAAAGAAGGGCCCATGGAGAGGTAGGCGAGGTGGGCAGGGGGCGCCACCTTGCTCTCCTCAGCTCCCTGAGGGAGAGAGACAGTGACAGAGACAGAGAGAGAGATCCCTGACCTCTGAGTCTCTGCCTCCACCGCTGGCTGGTGCCAACTCACGCGCCATCCCACTTCCAGCCATCACCCCCACGCCTGCCCCGGGGCCAGCCCCACCACAGAGAGGCCGGTTGGTTCCTGCTCAACTCTGTGCCGTCCCTTCCCGACCTGACCCCAGTGCACGGGATAAGCTTCAGACAAGTCTTTCCATGTCCCTCTGCATGACAATAGACTTCCTCCCCTCTCCCATTCCACAGGCCCACCCGGGAAATCCACCTTTGTCATTAGCTCAGGAGAGGATGCAAGATGAGAATCTCTGCTATTGTGTGGGGAGACTCAGTTTCCCGGGTTTCCCCCATGGACACATGTTCTTCAGCTGGGTCTGATTTTCTCCAGACAAGCTGTCTTGGGAAGAATTTGGCCAGCCCTAAGAACCTGAAGGGAAAGGGCGGAGGGGGGTTCTCTCTCTGCCCCCGACAGCCCCGAGCTGGGTCGGTCCCTCAGACCTGGCCAGGGGCAGCCCATCCCCCGGCGCCCTTCCCCGGGGCATCCAAGGGCAGGCTCGGCGCCAGCCCCACCCCGCTCGCCACTGCCCGACCATCGTCCTCCCTCGGGGGGCCTGGGCAGGACAGGGACCCGGCTGTGGGAGGCCTCCAGATCTCAGGCCTGGCACACCGTTTACCAGCCTGCTTCCTCCTCTGACGGGGGCCCAGCACACGCCCCAGGAGACTTGGCAGCCGCCCCCAGGGCTCTAGCCTCTGGAACTCGTCCCCTTGGAAGGGGCCTGGCCCAGGTGCCAGGTTCGGCTGGTCGGCCAGCCTCCTTTGGAGAAAGCAGGCAAGCCGAGCCAGGCTTGCAGTGGCCCTGGCGTGACACCTGCCACCTCAGGCAGAGGGCCTCCCGCGTGCCCTCCATGGCGGGTTTCTCCCCGGAGCCGTGGCCTGGGCACTAGGAAGGCCGGGCCTCCACGACTCCCGGGAGGAGGGGCTAGCCCAGTTGCGCCCTGGCCCCCAAACCCTCTGGTGCCATCTGCCTGTCTCGGCACTTCTGACTCCACAGAGCCTTTCCTACATCTGGGCTGCCTGCCATGGCAAAGTGCAGGAGTGGGGTGAGGCCATGGCTTTGTCTTTCCAGGAAAAAATGAGCCCCTGGCCGAAGCAGCAGGCCCAGGCAGAGCCTTGAGCTTGAAGCCCAGTAGGTCTGTGGCCCTCAGGGCCAGAGCCATGCTTTCAAGGCAGGGAAGCGGCCTGCAAGCTGAGTGGGAGTGGGGGAGGGGAGGGAGACAGCTGAAGCCGAGTCCAGAAGGGCGGCGATGGAAGAGCTGAAGCTGGGTCAGAGCCTGGAGGGAGGGCGGGGCCTTCACTGAGGACCCCCCCACCCCCCCCCCAGGCCAGCCCTAGGCCCCGGCGGTCGCGCATGCGCCCTTGGCCTGTGCGGTGTGTGGGGGGTTGAACCCAAGCCCGCAGGGCTCCCGGAGCGGCCAGAGAAAGAAGGGCCCATGGAGAGGTAGGCGAGGTGGGCAGGGGGCGCCACCTTACTCTCCTCAGCTCCCTGAGGGAGAGAGAGAGAGACAGAGACAGAGAGAGAGATCCCTGACCTCTGAGTCTCTGCCTTCACCGCTGGCTGGTACTAACTCACGCGCCATCCCACTTCCAGCCATCACCCCAACGCCTGCCTTGGGGCCAGCCCCACCACAGAGAGGCCTGTTGGTTCCTGCTCACCTCTGTGCTGTCCCTTCCTGACCTGACCCCAGTGCAGGGGATAAGCTTCAGACAAGTCTTTCCATGTCCCTCTGCATGACAATAGATTTCCTCCCCTCTCCCAATCCACAGGCCCACCCGGGACATCCACCTTTGTCATTAGCTCAGGAGAGGATGCAAGATGAGAATCTCTGCTATTGTGTGGGGAGACTCAGTTTCCCGCGTTTCCCCCATGGACACATGTTCTTCAGCTGGGTCTGATTTTCTCCAGACAAGCTGTCTTGGGAAGGATTTGGCCAGCCCTAAGAACCTGAAGGGAAAGGGCGGAGGGGGGTTCTCTCTCTGCCCCCGACAGCCCCGAGCTGGGTCGGTCCCTCAGCCCTGGCCAGGGGCAGCCCATCCCCCGGCGCCCTTCCCCGGGGCATCCAAGGGCAGGCTCGGCGCCAGCCCCACCCCGCTCGCCACTGCCCGACCATCGTCCTCCCTCGGGGGCCTGGGCAGGACAGGGACCCGGCTGTGGGAGGCCTCCAGATCTCAGGCCTGGCACACCGTTTACCAGGCTGCTTCCTCCTCTGACGGGGGCCCAGCACACGCCCCAGGAGACTTGGCAGCCGCCCCCAGGGCTCTAGCCTCTGGAACTCGTCCCCTTGGAAGGGGCCTGGCCCAGGTGCCAGGTTCGGCTGGTCGGCCAGCCTCCTTTGGAGAAAGCAGGCAAGCCGAGCCAGGCTTGCAGTGGCCCTGGCGTGACACCTGCCACCTCAGACAGAGGGCCTCCCGCGTGCCCTCCATGGCGGGTTTCTCCCCGGAGCCGTGGCCTGGGCACTAGGAAGGCCGGGCCTCCACGACTCCCGGGAGGAGGGGCTAGCGCAGTTGCGCCCTGGCCCCCAAACCCTCTGGTGCCATCTGCCTGTCTCGGCACTTCTGACTCCACACAGCCTTTCCTACATCTGGGCTGCCTGCCGTGGCAAAGTGCAGGCGTGGGGTGAGGCCATGGCTTTGTCTTTCCAGGAAAAAATGAGCCCCTGGCCGAAGCAGCAGGCCCAGGCAGAGGCTTGAGCTTGAAGCCCAGTAGGTCTGTGGCCCTCAGGGCCAGAGCCATGCTTTCAAGGCAGGGAAGCGGCCTGCAAGCTGAGTGGGAGTGGGGGAGGGGAGGGAGACAGCTGAAGCCGAGTCCAGAAGGGCGGTGATGGAAGAGCTGCAGCTGGGTCACAGCCTGGAGGGAGGGCGGGGCCTTCACTGAGGACCCCCCCACCCCCCCCCGAAGCCAGCCCTAGGCCCCGGCGGTCGCGCATGCGCCCTTGGCCTGTGCGGTGTGTGGGGGCTTGAACCCAAGCCCGCAGGGCTCCCGGAGCGGCCAGAGAAAGAAGGGCCCATGGAGAGGTAGGCGAGGTGGGCAGGGGGCGCCACCTTACTCTCTTCAGCTCCCTGAGGGAGAGAGACAGAGACAGAGACAGAGAGAGAGATCCCTGACCTCTGAGTCTCTGCCTCCACCGCTGGCTGGTGCCAAATCACGCGCCATCCCACTTCCAGCCATCACCCCCATGCCTGCCCCGGGGCCAGCCCCACCACAGAGAGGCCGGTTGGTTCCTGCTCACCTCTGTGCCGTCCCTTCCCGACCTGACCCCAGTGCAGGGGATAAGCTTCAGACAAGTCTTTCCATGTCCCTCTGCATGATAATAGACTTCCTCCCCTCTCCCATTCCACAGGCCCACCCACCCGGGACATCCACCTTTGTCATTAGCTCAGGAGAGGATGCAAGATGAGAATCTCTGCTATTGTGTGGGGAGACTCAGTTTCCCGGGTTTCCCCCATGGACACATGTTCTTCAGCTGGGTCTGATTTTCTCCAGACAAGCTGTCTTGGGAAGGATTTGGCCAGCCCTAAGAACCTGAAGGGAAAGGGCGGAGGGGGGTTCTCTCTCTGCCCCCGACAGCCCCGAGCTGGGTCGGTCCCTCAGCCCTGGCCAGGGGCAGCCCATCCCCCGGCGCCCTTCCCCGGGGCATCCAAGGGCAGGCTCGGCGCCAGCCCCACCCCGCTCGCCACTGCCCGACCATCGTCCTCCCTCGGGGGGCCTGGGCAGGACAGGGACCCGGCTGTGGGAGGCCTCCAGATCTCAGGCCTGGCACACCGTTTACCAGGCTGCTTCCTCCTCTGACGGGGGCCCAGCACACGCCCCAGGAGACTTGGCAGCCGCCCCCAGGGCTCTAGCCTCTGGAACTCGTCCCCTTGGAAGGGGCCTGGCCCAGGTGCCAGGTTCGGCTGGTCGGCCAGCCTCCTTTGGAGAAAGCAGGCAAGCCGAGCCAGGCTTGCAGTGGCCCTGGCGTGACACCTGCCACCTCAGGCAGAGGGCCTCCCGCGTGCCCTCCATGGCGGGTTTCTCCCCGGAGCCGTGGCCTGGGCACTAGGAAGGCCGGGCCTCCCCGACTCCCGGGAGGAGGGGTAGCCCAGTTGCGCCCTGGCCCCCAAACCCTCTGATGCCATCTGCCTGTCTCGGCACTTCTGACTCCACACAGCCTTTCCTACATCTGGGCTTCCTGCCGTGGCAAAGTGCAGGCGTGGGGTGAGGCCATGGCTTTGTCTTTCCAGGAAATAATGAGCCCCTGGCGGAAGCAGCAGGCCCAGGCAGAGCCTTGAGCTTGAAGCCCAGTAGGTCTGTGGCCCTCAGGGCCAGAGCCATGCTTTCAAGGCAGGGAAGCGGCCTGCAAGCTGAGTGGGAGTGGGGGAGGGGAGGGAGACAGCTGAAGCCGAGTCCAGAAGGGCGGCGATGGAAGAGCTGCAGCTGGGTCAGAGCCTGGAGGGAGGGCGGGGCCTTCACTGAGGACCCCCCCACCCCCCCCTTGCCAGCCCTAGGCCCCGGCGGTCGCGCATGCGCCCTTGGCCTGTGCGGTGTGTGGGGGGTTGAACCCAAGCCCGCAGGGCTCCCGGAGCGGCCAGAGAAAGAAGGGCCCATGGAGAGGTAGGCGAGGTGGGCAGGGGGCGCCACCTTACTCTCCTCAGCTCCCTGAGGGAGAGAGAGAGAGACAGAGACAGAGAGAGAGATCCCTGACCTCTGAGTCTCTGCCTTCACCGCTGGCTGGTACTAACTCACGCGCCATCCCACTTCCAGCCATCACCCCAACGCCTGCCTTGGGGCCAGCCCCACCACAGAGAGGCCTGTTGGTTCCTGCTCACCTCTGTGCTATCCCTTCCTGACCTGACCCCAGTGCAGGGGATAAGCTTCAGACAAGTCTTTCCATGTCCCTCTGCATGACAATAGATTTCCTCCCCTCTCCCATTCCACAGGCCCACCCGGGACATCCACCTTTGTCATTAGCTCAGGAGAGGATGCAAGATGAGAATCTCTGCTATTGTGTGGGGAGACTCAGTTTCCCGGGTTTCCCCCATGGACACATGTTCTTCAGCTGGGTCTGATTTTCTCCAGACAAGCTGTCTTGGGAAGGATTTGGCCAGCCCTAAGAACCTGAAGGGAAAGGGCGGAGGGGGGTTCTCTCTCTGCCCCCGACAGCCCCGAGCTGGGTCGGTCCCTCAGCCCTGGCCAGGGGCAGCCCATCCCCCGGCGCCCTTCCCCGGGGCATCCAAGGGCAGGCTCGGCGCCAGCCCCACCCCGCTCGCCACTGCCCGACCATCGTCCTCCCTCGGGGGCCTGGGCAGGACAGGGACCCGGCTGTGGGAGGCCTCCAGATCTCAGGCCTGGCACACCGTTTACCAGGCTGCTTCCTCCTCTGACGGGGGCCCAGCACACGCCCCAGGAGACTTGGCAGCCGCCCCCAGGGCTCTAGCCTCTGGAACTCGTCCCCTTGGAAGGGGCCTGGCCCAGGTGCCAGGTTCGGCTGGTCGGCCAGCCTCCTTTGGAGAAAGCAGGCAAGCCGAGCCAGGCTTGCAGTGGCCCTGGCGTGACACCTGCCACCTCAGGCAGAGGTCCTCCCGCGTGCCCTCCATGGCGGGTTTCTCCCCGGAGCCGTGGCCTGGGCACTAGGAAGGCCGGGCCTCCCCGACTCCCGGGAGGAGGGGCTAGCCCACTTGCGCCCTGGCCCCCAAACCCTCTGGTGCCATCTGCCTGTCTCGGCACTTCTGACTCCACACAGCCTTTCCTACATCTGGGCTTCCTGCCGTGGCAAAATGCAGGCGTGGGGTGAGGCCATGGCTTTGTCTTTCCAGGAAAAAATGAGCCCCTGGCCGAAGCAGCAGGCCCAGGCAGAGCCTTGAGCTTGAAGCCCAGTAGGTCTGTGGCCCTCAGGGCCAGAGCCATGCTTTCAAGGCAGGGAAGCGGCCTGCAAGCTGAGTGGGAGTGGGGGAGGGGAGGGAGACAGCTGAAGCCGAGTCCAGAAGGGCGGCGATGGAAGAGCTGCAGCTGGGTCAGAGCCTGGAGGGAGGGCGGGGCCTTCACTGAGGACCCCCCCACCCCCCCCCAGGCCAGCCCTAGGCCCCGGCGGTCGCGCATGCGCCCTTGGCCTGTGCGGTGTGTGGGGGGTTGAACCCAAGCCCGCAGGGCTCCCGGAGCGGCCAGAGAAAGAAGGGCCCATGGAGAGGTAGGCGAGGTGGGCAGGGGGCGCCACCTTACTCTCCTCAGCTCCCTGAGGGAGAGAGAGAGAGACAGAGACAGAGAGAGAGATCCCTGACCTCTGAGTCTCTGCCTTCACCGCTGGCTGGTACTAACTCACGCGCCATCCCACTTCCAGCCATCACCCCAACGCCTGCCTTGGGGCCAGCCCCACCACAGAGAGGCCTGTTGGTTCCTGCTCACCTCTGTGCTGTCCCTTCCTGACCTGACCCCAGTGCAGGGGATAAGCTTCAGACAAGTCTTTCCATGTCCCTCTGCATGACAATAGATTTCCTCCCCTCTCCCAATCCACAGGCCCACCCGGGACATCCACCTTTGTCATTAGCTCAGGAGAGGATGCAAGATGAGAATCTCTGCTATTGTGTGGGGAGACTCAGTTTCCCGGGTTTCCCCCATGGACACATGTTCTTCAGCTGGGTCTGATTTTCTCCAGACAAGCTGTCTTGGGAAGGATTTGGCCAGCCCTAAGAACCTGAAGGGAAAGGGCGGAGGGGGGTTCTCTCTCTGCCCCCGACAGCCCCGAGCTGGGTCGGTCCCTCAGACCTGGCCAGGGGCACCCCATCCCCCGGCGCCCTTCCCCGGGGCATCCAAGGGCAGGCTCGGCGCCAGCCCCACCCCGCTCGCCACTGCCCGACCATCGCCACTGCCCGACCATCGTCCTCCCTCGGGGGGCCTGGGCAGGACAGGGACCCGGCTGTGGGAGGCCTCCAGATCTCAGGCCTGGCACACCGTTTACCAGGCTGCTTCCTCCTCTGACGGGGGCCCAGCACACGCCCCAGGAGACTTGGCAGCCGCCCCCAGGGCTCTAGCCTCTGGAACTCGTCCCCTTGGAAGGGGCCTGGCCCAGGTGCCAGGTTCGGCTGGTCGGCCAGCCTCCTTTGGAGAAAGCAGGCAAGCCGAGCCAGGCTTGCAGTGGCCCTGGCGTGACACCTGCCACCTCAGGCAGAGGGCCTCCCGCGTGCCCTCCATGGCGGGTTTCTCCCCGGAGCCGTGGCCTGGGCACTAGGAAGGCCGGGCCTCCCCGACTCCCGGGAGGAGGGGCTAGCCCAGTTGCGCCCTGGCCCCCAAACCCTCTGGTGCCATCTGCCTGTCTCGGCACTTCTGACTCCACACAGCCTTTCCTACATCTGGGCTTCCTGCCGTGGCAAAGTGCAGGCGTGGGGTGAGGCCATGGCTTTGTCTTTCCAGGAAATAATGAGCCCCTGGCCGAAGCAGCAGGCCCAGGCAGAGCCTTGAGCTTGAAGCCCAGTAGGTCTGTGGCCCTCAGGGCCAGAGCCATGCTTTCAAGGCAGGGAAGCGGCCTGCAAGCTGAGTGGGAGTGGGGGAGGGGAGGGAGACAGCTGAAGCCGAGTCCAGAAGGGCGGCGATGGAAGAGCTGCAGCTGGGTCAGAGCCTGGAGGGAGGGCGGGGCCTTCACTGAGGACCCCCCGAGGCCAGCAATAGGCCCCGGCGGTCGCGCATGCGCCCTTGGCCTGTGCGGTGTGTGGGGGGTTGAACCCAAGCCCGCAGGGCTCCCGGAGCGGCCAGAGAAAGAAGGGCCCATGGAGAGGTATGCGAGGTGGGCAGGGAGCGCCACCTTACTCTCCTCAGCTCCCTGAGGGAGAGAGAGAGAGACAGAGACAGAGAGAGAGATCCCTGACCTCTGAGTCTCTGCCTCCACCGCTGGCTGGTGCCAACTCACGCGCCATCCCACTTCCAGCCATCACCCCCACGCCTGCCCCGGGGCCAGCCCCACCACAGAGAGGCAGGTTGGTTCCTGCTCACCTCTGTGCCGTCCCTTCCCGACCTGACCCCAGTGCAGGGGATAAGCTTCAAACAAGTCTTTCCACGTCCCTCTGCATGACAATAGACTTCCTCCCCTCTCCCATTCCACAGGCCCACCCGGGACATCCACCTTTGTCATTAGCTCAGGAGAGGATGCAAGATGAGAATCTCTGCTATTGTGTGGGGAGACTCAGTTTCCCGGGTTTCCCCCATGGACACATATTCTTCACCTGGGTCTGATTTTCTCCAGACAAGCTGTCTTGGAAGGATTTGGCCAGCCCTAAGAACCTGAAGGGAAAGGGCGGAGGGCGGTTCTCTCTCTGCCCCCGACAGCCCCGAGCTGAGTCGGTCCCTCAGACCTGGCCAGGGGCAGCCCATCCCCCGGCGCCCTTCCCCGGGGCATCCAAGGGCAGGCTCGGCGCCAGCCCCACCCCGCTCGCCACTGCCCGACCATCGTCCTCCCTCGGGGGGCCTGGGCAGGACAGGGACCCGGCTGTGGGAGGCCTCCAGATCTCAGGCCTGGCACACCGTTTACCAGGCTGCTTCCTCCTCTGACGGGGGCCCAGCACACGCCCCAGGAGACTTGGCAGCCGCCCCCAGGGCTCTATCCTCTGGAACTCGTCCCCTTGGAAGGGTCCTGGCCCAGGTGCCAGGTTCGGCTGGTCGGCCAGCCTCCTTTGGAGAATGCAGGCAAGCCGAGCCAGGCTTGCAGTGGCCCTGGCGTGACACCTGCCACCTCAGGCAGAGGGCCTCCCGCGTGCCCTCCATGGCGGGTTTCTCCCAGGAGTCGTGGCCTGGGCACTAGGAAGGCCGGGCCTCCCCGACTCCCGGGAGGAGGGGCTAGCCCAGTTGCGCCCTGGCCCCCAAACCCTCTGGTGCCATCTGCCTGTCTCGGCACTTCTGACTCCACAGAGCCTTTCCTACATCTGGGCTGCCTGCCGTGGCAAAGTGCAGGCGTGGGGTGAGGCCATGGCTTTGTCTTTCCAGGAAAAAATGAGCCCCTGGCCGAAGCAGCAGGCCCAGGCAGAGCCTTGAGCTTGAAGCCCAGTAGGTCTGTGGCCCTCAGGGCCAGAGCAATGCTTTCAAGGCAGGGAAGCGGCCTGCAAGCTGAGTGGGAGTGGGGGAGGGGAGGGAGACAGCTGAAGCCGAGTCCAGAAGGGCGGCGATGGAAGAGCTGCAGTTGGGTCAGAGCCTGGAGGGAGGGCGGGGCCTTCACTGAGGACCCCCCCCCCCCCGAGGCCAGCCCTAGTCCCTGGCGGTCGCGCATGCGCCCTTGGCCTGTGTGGTGTGTGGGGGGTTGAACCCAAGCCCACAGGGCTCCCGGAGCGGACAGAGAAAGAAGGGCCCATGGAGAGGTAGGCGAGGTGGGCAGGGGGCGCCACCTTACTCTCCTCAGGTCCCTGAGGGAGAGAGAGGGAGACAGAGACAGAGAGAGAGATCCCTGACCTCTGAGTCTCTGCCTCCACCGCTGGCTGGTGCCAACTCACGCGCCATCCCACTTCCAGCCATCACCCCCACGCCTGCAGCGGGGCCAGCCCCACCACAGACAGGCCGGTTGGTTCCTGCTCACCTCTGTGCCGTCCCTTCCCGACCTGACCCCAGTGCAGGGGATAAGCTTCAGACAAGTCTTTCCATGTCCCTCTGCATGACAATAGACTTCCTCCCCTCTCCCATTCCACAGGCCCACCCACCCGGGACATCCACCTTTGTCATTAGCTCAGGAGAGGATGCAAGATGAGAATCTCTGCTATTGTGTGGGGAGACTCAGTTTCCCGGGTTTCCCCCATGGACACATGTTCTTCAGCTGGGTCTGATTTTCTCCAGACAAGCTGTCTTGGGAAGGATTTGGCCAGCCCTAAGAACCTGAAGGGAAAGGGCGGAGGGGGGTTCTCTCTCTGCCCCCGACAGCCTCGAGCTGGGTCGGTCCCTCAGACCTGGCCAGGGGCAGCCCATCCCCCGGCGCCCTTCCCAGGGGCATCCAAGGGCAGGCTCGGCGCCAGCCCCACCCCGCTCGCCACTGCCCGACCATCGTCCTCCCTCGGGGGGCCTGGGCAGGACAGGGACCCGGCTGTGGGAGGCCTCCAGATCTCAGGCCTGGCACACCGTTTACCAGGCTGCTTCCTCCTCTGACGGGGGCCCAGCACACGCCCCAGGAGACTTGGCAGCCGCCCCCAGGGCTCTAGCCTCTGGAACTCGTCCCCTTGGAAGGGGCCTGGCCCAGGTGCCAGGTTCGGCTGGTCGGCCAGCCTCCTTTGGAGAAAGCAGGCAAGCCGAGCCAGGCTTGCAGTGGCCCTGGCGTGACACCTGCCACCTCAGGCAGAGGGCCTCCCGCGTGCCCTCCATGGCGGGTTTCTCCCCGGAGCCGTGGCCTGGGCACTAGGAAGGCCGGGCCTCCCCGACTCCCGGGAGGAGGGGCTAGCCCACTTGCGCCCTGGCCCCCAAACCCTCTGGTGCCATCTGCCTGTCTCGGCACTTCTGACTCCACAGAGCCTTTCCTACATCTGGGCTGCCTGCCGTGGCAAAGTGCAGGCGTGGGGTGAGGCCATGGCTTTGTCTTTCCAGGAAAAAATGAGCCCCTGGCCGAAGCAGCAGGCCCAGGCAGAGCCTTGAGCTTGAAGCCCAGTAGGTCTGTGGCCCTCAGGGCCAGAGCAATGCTTTCATGGCAGGGAAGCAGCCTGCAAGCTGAGTGGGAGTGGGGGAGGGGAGGGAGACAGCTGAAGCCGAGTCCAGAAGGGCGGCGATGGAAGAGCTGCAGCTGGGTCAGAGCCTGGAGGGAGGGCGGGGCCGTCACTGAGGACCCTCCGAGGCCAGCAATAGGCCCCGGTGGTCGCGCATGCGCCCTTGGCCTGTGCGGTGTGTGGGGGGTTGAACCCAAGCCCGCAGGGCTCCCGGAGCGGACAGAGAAAGAAGGGCCCATGGAGAGGTAGGCGAGGTGGGCAGGGGGCGCCACCTTACTCTCCTCAGCTCCCTGAGGGAGAGAGAGAGAGACAGAGACAGAGAGAGAGATCCCTGACCTCTGAGTCTCTGCCTCCACCGCTGGCTGGTGCCAACTCACGCGCCATCCCACTTCCAGCCATCACCCCCACGCCTGCCCCGGGGCCAGCCCCACCGCAGAGAGTCCGGTTGGTTCCTGCTCCCCTCTGTGCCGTCCCTTCCCGACCTGACCCCAGTGCAGGGGATAAGCTTCAGGCAAGTCTTTCCATGTCCCTCTGCATGACAATAGACTTCCTCCCATCTCCCATTCCACAGGCCCACCCGGGACATCCACCTTTGTCATTAGCTCAGGAGAGGATGCAAGATGAGAATCTCTGCTATTGTGTGGGGAGACTCAGTTTCCCGGGTTTCCCCCATGGACACATGTTCTTCAGCTGGGTCTGATTTTCTCCAGACAAGCTGTCTTGGGAAGGATTTGGCCAGCCCTAAGAACCTGAAGGGAAAGGGCGGAGTGGGGTTCTCTCTCTGCCCCCGACAGCCCCGAGCTGGGTCGGTCCCTCAGACCTGGCCAGGGGCAGCCCATCCCCCGGCGCCCTTCCCCGGGGCATCCAAGGGCAGGCTCGGCGCCAGCCCCACCCCGCTCGCCACTGCCCGACCATCGTCCTCCCTCGGGGGGCCTGGGCAGGACAGGGACCCGGCTGTGGGAGGCCTCCAGATCTCAGGCCTGGCACACCGTTTACCAGGCTGCTTCCTCCTCTGACGGGGGCCCAGCACACGCCCCAGGAGACTTGGCAGCCACCCCCAGGGCTCTAGCCTCTGGAACTCGTCCCCTTGGAAGGGGCCTGGCCCAGGTGCCAGGTTCGGCTGGTCGGCCAGCCTCCTTTGGAGAAAGCAGGCAAGCCGAGCCAGGCTTGCAGTGGCCCTGGCGTGACACCTGCCACCTCAGGCAGAGGGCCTCCCGCGTGCCCTCCATGGCGGGTTTCTCCCCGGAGCCGTGGCCTGGGCACTAGGAAGGCCGGGCCTCCCCGACTCCCGGGAGGAGGGGCTAGCCCAGTTGCGCCCTGGCCCCCAAACCCTCTGGTACCATCTGCCTGTCTCGGCACTTCTGACTCCACAGAGCCTTTCCTACATCTGGGCTGCCTGCCGTGGCAAAGTGCAGGCGTGGGGTGAGGCCATGGCTTTGTCTTTCCACGAAAAAATGAGCCCCTGGCCGAAGCAGCAGGCCCAGGCAGAGCCTTGAGCTTGAAGCCCAGTAGGTCTGTGGCCCTCAGGGACAGAGCAATGCTTTCATGGCAGGGAAGCAGCCTGCAAGCTGAGTGGGAGTGGGGGAGGGGAGGGAGACAGCTGAAGCCGAGTCCAGAAGGGCGGCGATGGAAGAGCTGCAGCTGGGTCAGAGCCTGGAGGGAGGGCGGGGCCTTCACTGAGGACCCCCCGAGGCCAGCAATAGGCCCCGGTGGTCGCGCATGCGCCCTTGGCCTGTGCGGTGTGTGGGGGGTTGAACCCAAGCCCGCAGGGCTCCCGGAGCGGACAGAGAAAGAAGGGCCCATGGAGAGGTAGGCGAGGTGGGCAGGGGGCGCCACCTTACTCTCCTCAGCTCCCTGAGGGAGAGAGAGAGAGACAGAGACAGAGAGAGAGATCCCTGACCTCTGAGTCTCTGCCTCCACAGCTGGCTGGTGCCAACTCACGCGCCATCCCACTTCCAGCCATCACCCCCATGCCTGCCCCGGGGCCAGCCCCACCACAGAGAGGCCGGTTGGTTCCTGCTCCCCTCTGTGCCGTCCCTTCCCGACCTGACCCCAGTGCAGGGGATAAGCTTCAGACAAGTCTTTCCATGTCCCTCTGCATGATAATAGACTTCCTCCCCTCTCCCATTCCACAGGCCCACCCACCCGGGACATCCACCTTTGTCATTAGCTCAGGAGAGGATGCAAGATGAGAATCTCTGCTATTGTGTGGGGAGACTCAGTTTCCCGGGTTTCCCCCATGGACACATGTTCTTCAGCTGGGTCTGATTTTCTCCAGACAAGCTGTCTTGGGAAGGATTTGGCCAGCCCTAAGAACCTGAAGGGAAAGGGCGGAGGGGGGTTCTCTCTCTGCCCCCGACAGCCCCGAGCTGGGTCGGTCCCTCAGCCCTGGCCAGGGGCAGCCCATCCCCCGGCGCCCTTCCCCGGGGCATCCAAGGGCAGGCTCGGCGCCAGCCCCACCCCGCTCGCCACTGCCCGACCATCGTCCTCCCTCGGGGGGCCTGGGCAGGACAGGGACCCGGCTGTGGGAGGCCTCCAGATCTCAGGCCTGGCACACCGTTTACCAGGCTGCTTCCTCCTCTGACGGGGGCCCAGCACACGCCCCAGGAGACTTGGCAGCCGCCCCCAGGGCTCTAGCCTCTGGAACTCGTCCCCTTGGAAGGGGCCTGGCCCAGGTGCCAGGTTCGGCTGGTCGGCCAGCCTCCTTTGGAGAAAGCAGGCAAGCCGAGCCAGGCTTGCAGTGGCCCTGGCGTGACACCTGCCACCTCAGGCAGAGGGCCTCCCGCGTGCCCTCCATGGCGGGTTTCTCCCCGGAGCCGTGGCCTGGGCACTAGGAAGGCCGGGCCTCCCCGACTCCCGGGAGGAGGGGTAGCCCAGTTGCGCCCTGGCCCCCAAACCCTCTGATGCCATCTGCCTGTCTCGGCACTTCTGACTCCACACAGCCTTTCCTACATCTGGGCTTCCTGCCGTGGCAAAGTGCAGGCGTGGGGTGAGGCCATGGCTTTGTCTTTCCAGGAAATAATGAGCCCCTGGCGGAAGCAGCAGGCCCAGGCAGAGCCTTGAGCTTGAAGCCCAGTAGGTCTGTGGCCCTCAGGGCCAGAGCCATGCTTTCAAGGCAGGGAAGCGGCCTGCAAGCTGAGTGGGAGTGGGGGAGGGGAGGGAGACAGCTGAAGCCGAGTCCAGAAGGGCGGCGATGGAAGAGCTGCAGCTGGGTCAGAGCCTGGAGGGAGGGCGGGGCCTTCACTGAGGACCCCCCCACCCCCCCCTTGCCAGCCCTAGGCCCCGGCGGTCGCGCATGCGCCCTTGGCCTGTGCGGTGTGTGGGGGGTTGAACCCAAGCCCGCAGGGCTCCCGGAGCGGCCAGAGAAAGAAGGGCCCATGGAGAGGTAGGCGAGGTGGGCAGGGGGCGCCACCTTACTCTCCTCAGCTCCCTGAGGGAGAGAGAGAGAGACAGAGACAGAGAGAGAGATCCCTGACCTCTGAGTCTCTGCCTTCACCGCTGGCTGGTACTAACTCACGCGCCATCCCACTTCCAGCCATCACCCCAACGCCTGCCTTGGGGCCAGCCCCACCACAGAGAGGCCTGTTGGTTCCTGCTCACCTCTGTGCTATCCCTTCCTGACCTGACCCCAGTGCAGGGGATAAGCTTCAGACAAGTCTTTCCATGTCCCTCTGCATGACAATAGATTTCCTCCCCTCTCCCATTCCACAGGCCCACCCGGGACATCCACCTTTGTCATTAGCTCAGGAGAGGATGCAAGATGAGAATCTCTGCTATTGTGTGGGGAGACTCAGTTTCCCGGGTTTCCCCCATGGACACATGTTCTTCAGCTGGGTCTGATTTTCTCCAGACAAGCTGTCTTGGGAAGGATTTGGCCAGCCCTAAGAACCTGAAGGGAAAGGGCGGAGGGGGGTTCTCTCTCTGCCCCCGACAGCCCCGAGCTGGGTCGGTCCCTCAGCCCTGGCCAGGGGCAGCCCATCCCCCGGCGCCCTTCCCTGGGGCATCCAAGGGCAGGCTCGGCGCCAGCCCCACCCCGCTCGCCACTGCCCGACCATCGTCCTCCCTCGGGGGCCTGGGCAGGACAGGGACCCGGCTGTGGGAGGCCTCCAGATCTCAGGCCTGGCACACCGTTTACCAGGCTGCTTCCTCCTCTGACGGGGGCCCAGCACACGCCCCAGGAGACTTGGCAGCCGCCCCCAGGGCTCTAGCCTCTGGAACTCGTCCCCTTGGAAGGGGCCTGGCCCAGGTGCCAGGTTCGGCTGGTCGGCCAGCCTCCTTTGGAGAAAGCAGGCAAGCCGAGCCAGGCTTGCAGTGGCCCTGGCGTGACACCTGCCACCTCAGGCAGAGGGCCTCCCGCGTGCCCTCCATGGCGGGTTTCTCCCCGGAGCCGTGGCCTGGGCACTAGGAAGGCCGGGCCTCCCCGACTCCCGGGAGGAGGGGCTAGCCCACTTGCGCCCTGGCCCCCAAACCCTCTGGTGCCATCTGCCTGTCTCGGCACTTCTGACTCCACACAGCCTTTCCTACATCTGGGCTTCCTGCCGTGGCAAAATGCAGGCGTGGGGTGAGGCCATGGCTTTGTCTTTCCAGGAAAAAATGAGCCCCTGGCCGAAGCAGCAGGCCCAGGCAGAGCCTTGAGCTTGAAGCCCAGTAGGTCTGTGGCCCTCAGGGCCAGAGCCATGCTTTCAAGGCAGGGAAGCGGCCTGCAAGCTGAGTGGGAGTGGGGGAGGGGAGGGAGACAGCTGAAGCCGAGTCCAGAAGGGCGGCGATGGAAGAGCTGCAGCTGGGTCAGAGCCTGGAGGGAGGGCGGGGCCTTCACTGAGGACCCCCCCACCCCCCCCCAGGCCAGCCCTAGGCCCCGGCGGTCGCGCATGCGCCCTTGGCCTGTGCGGTGTGTGGGGGGTTGAACCCAAGCCCGCAGGGCTCCCGGAGCGGCCAGAGAAAGAAGGGCCCATGGAGAGGTAGGCGAGGTGGGCAGGGGGCGCCACCTTACTCTCCTCAGCTCCCTGAGGGAGAGAGAGAGAGACAGAGACAGAGAGAGAGATCCCTGACCTCTGAGTCTCTGCCTTCACCGCTGGCTGGTACTAACTCACGCGCCATCCCACTTCCAGCCATCACCCCAACGCCTGCCTTGGGGCCAGCCCCACCACAGAGAGGCCTGTTGGTTCCTGCTCACCTCTGTGCTGTCCCTTCCTGACCTGACCCCAGTGCAGGGGATAAGCTTCAGACAAGTCTTTCCATGTCCCTCTGCATGACAATAGATTTCCTCCCCTCTCCCAATCCACAGGCCCACCCGGGACATCCACCTTTGTCATTAGCTCAGGAGAGGATGCAAGATGAGAATCTCTGCTATTGTGTGGGGAGACTCAGTTTCCCGGGTTTCCCCCATGGACACATGTTCTTCAGCTGGGTCTGATTTTCTCCAGACAAGCTGTCTTGGGAAGGATTTGGCCAGCCCTAAGAACCTGAAGGGAAAGGGCGGAGGGGGGTTCTCTCTCTGCCCCCGACAGCCCCGAGCTGGGTCGGTCCCTCAGACCTGGCCAGGGGCAGCCCATCCCCCGGCGCCCTTCCCCGGGGCATCCAAGGGCAGGCTCGGCGCCAGCCCCACCCCGCTCGCCACTGCCCGACCATCGCCACTGCCCGACCATCGTCCTCCCTCGGGGGGCCTGGGCAGGACAGGGACCCGGCTGTGGGAGGCCTCCAGATCTCAGGCCTGGCACACCGTTTACCAGGCTGCTTCCTCCTCTGACGGGGGCCCAGCACACGCCCCAGGAGACTTGGCAGCCGCCCCCAGGGCTCTAGCCTCTGGAACTCGTCCCCTTGGAAGGGGCCTGGCCCAGGTGCCAGGTTCGGCTGGTCGGCCAGCCTCCTTTGGAGAAAGCAGGCAAGCCGAGCCAGGCTTGCAGTGGCCCTGGCGTGACACCTGCCACCTCAGGCAGAGGGCCTCCCGCGTGCCCTCCATGGCGGGTTTCTCCCCGGAGCCGTGGCCTGGGCACTAGGAAGGCCGGGCCTCCCCGACTCCCGGGAGGAGGGGCTAGCCCAGTTGCGCCCTGGCCCCCAAACCCTCTGGTGCCATCTGCCTGTCTCGGCACTTCTGACTCCACACAGCCTTTCCTACATCTGGGCTTCCTGCCGTGGCAAAGTGCAGGCGTGGGGTGAGGCCATGGCTTTGTCTTTCCAGGAAATAATGAGCCCCTGGCGGAAGCAGCAGGCCCAGGCAGAGCCTTGAGCTTGAAGCCCAGTAGGTCTGTGGCCCTCAGGGCCAGAGCCATGCTTTCAAGGCAGGGAAGCGGCCTGCAAGCTGAGTGGGAGTGGGGGAGGGGAGGGAGACAGCTGAAGCCGAGTCCAGAAGGGCGGCGATGGAAGAGCTGCAGCTGGGTCAGAGCCTGGAGGGAGGGCGGGGCCTTCACTGAGGACCCCCCGAGGCCAGCAATAGGCCCCGGCGGTCGCGCATGCGCCCTTGGCCTGTGCGGTGTGTGGGGGGTTGAACCCAAGCCCGCAGGGCTCCCGGAGCGGCCAGAGAAAGAAGGGCCCATGGAGAGGTATGCGAGGTGGGCAGGGAGCGCCACCTTACTCTCCTCAGCTCCCTGAGGGAGAGAGAGAGAGACAGAGACAGAGAGAGAGATCCCTGACCTCTGAGTCTCTGCCTCCACCGCTGGCTGGTGCCAACTCACGCGCCATCCCACTTCCAGCCATCACCCCCACGCCTGCCCCGGGGCCAGCCCCACCACAGAGAGGCAGGTTGGTTCCTGCTCACCTCTGTGCCGTCCCTTCCCGACCTGACCCCAGTGCAGGGGATAAGCTTCAAACAAGTCTTTCCACGTCCCTCTGCATGACAATAGACTTCCTCCCCTCTCCCATTCCACAGGCCCACCCGGGACATCCACCTTTGTCATTAGCTCAGGAGAGGATGCAAGATGAGAATCTCTGCTATTGTGTGGGGAGACTCAGTTTCCCGGGTTTCCCCCATGGACACATATTCTTCACCTGGGTCTGATTTTCTCCAGACAAGCTGTCTTGGAAGGATTTGGCCAGCCCTAAGAACCTGAAGGGAAAGGGCGGAGGGCGGTTCTCTCTCTGCCCCCGACAGCCCCGAGCTGAGTCGGTCCCTCAGACCTGGCCAGGGGCAGCCCATCCCCCGGCGCCCTTCCCCGGGGCATCCAAGGGCAGGCTCGGCGCCAGCCCCACCCCGCTCGCCACTGCCCGACCATCGTCCTCCCTCGGGGGGCCTGGGCAGGACAGGGACCCGGCTGTGGGAGGCCTCCAGATCTCAGGCCTGGCACACCGTTTACCAGGCTGCTTCCTCCTCTGACGGGGGCCCAGCACACGCCCCAGGAGACTTGGCAGCCGCCCCCAGGGCTCTATCCTCTGGAACTCGTCCCCTTGGAAGGGTCCTGGCCCAGGTGCCAGGTTCGGCTGGTCGGCCAGCCTCCTTTGGAGAATGCAGGCAAGCCGAGCCAGGCTTGCAGTGGCCCTGGCGTGACACCTGCCACCTCAGGCAGAGGGCCTCCCGCGTGCCCTCCATGGCGGGTTTCTCCCAGGAGTCGTGGCCTGGGCACTAGGAAGGCCGGGCCTCCCCGACTCCCGGGAGGAGGGGCTAGCCCAGTTGCGCCCTGGCCCCCAAACCCTCTGGTGCCATCTGCCTGTCTCGGCACTTCTGACTCCACAGAGCCTTTCCTACATCTGGGCTGCCTGCCGTGGCAAAGTGCAGGCGTGGGGTGAGGCCATGGCTTTGTCTTTCCAGGAAAAAATGAGCCCCTGGCCGAAGCAGCAGGCCCAGGCAGAGCCTTGAGCTTGAAGCCCAGTAGGTCTGTGGCCCTCAGGGCCAGAGCAATGCTTTCAAGGCAGGGAAGCGGCCTGCAAGCTGAGTGGGAGTGGGGGAGGGGAGGGAGACAGCTGAAGCCGAGTCCAGAAGGGCGGCGATGGAAGAGCTGCAGTTGGGTCAGAGCCTGGAGGGAGGGCGGGGCCTTCACTGAGGACCCCCCCCCCCGAGGCCAGCCCTAGTCCCTGGCGGTCGCGCATGCGCCCTTGGCCTGTGTGGTGTGTGGGGGGTTGAACCCAAGCCCACAGGGCTCCCGGAGCGGACAGAGAAAGAAGGGCCCATGGAGAGGTAGGCGAGGTGGGCAGGGGGCGCCACCTTACTCTCCTCAGGTCCCTGAGGGAGAGAGAGGGAGACAGAGACAGAGAGAGAGATCCCTGACCTCTGAGTCTCTGCCTCCACCGCTGGCTGGTGCCAACTCACGCGCCATCCCACTTCCAGCCATCACCCCCACGCCTGCCCCGGGGCCAGCCCCACCGCAGAGAGTCCGGTTGGTTCCTGCTCCCCTCTGTGCCGTCCCTTCCCGACCTGACCCCAGTGCAGGGGATAAGCTTCAGGCAAGTCTTTCCATGTCCCTCTGCATGACAATAGACTTCCTCCCATCTCCCAATCCACAGGCCCACCCGGGACATCCACCTTTGTCATTAGCTCAGGAGAGGATGCAAGATGAGAATCTCTGCTATTGTGTGGGGAGACTCAGTTTCCCGGGTTTCCCCCATGGACACATGTTCTTCAGCTGGGTCTGATTTTCTCCAGACAAGCTGTCTTGGGAAGGATTTGGCCAGCCCTAAGAACCTGAAGGGAAAGGGCGGAGTGGGGTTCTCTCTCTGCCCCCGACAGCCCCGAGCTGGGTCGGTCCCTCAGACCTGGCCAGGGGCAGCCCATCCCCCGGCGCCCTTCCCCGGGGCATCCAAGGGCAGGCTCGGCGCCAGCCCCACCCCGCTCGCCACTGCCCGACCATCGTCCTCCCTCGGGGGGCCTGGGCAGGACAGGGACCCGGCTGTGGGAGGCCTCCAGATCTCAGGCCTGGCACACCGTTTACCAGGCTGCTTCCTCCTCTGACGGGGGCCCAGCACACGCCCCAGGAGACTTGGCAGCCACCCCCAGGGCTCTAGCCTCTGGAACTCGTCCCCTTGGAAGGGGCCTGGCCCAGGTGCCAGGTTCGGCTGGTCGGCCAGCCTCCTTTGGAGAAAGCAGGCAAGCCGAGCCAGGCTTGCAGTGGCCCTGGCGTGACACCTGCCACCTCAGGCAGAGGGCCTCCCGCGTGCCCTCCATGGCGGGTTTCTCCCCGGAGCCGTGGCCTGGGCACTAGGAAGGCCGGGCCTCCCCGACTCCCGGGAGGAGGGGCTAGCCCAGTTGCGCCCTGGCCCCCAAACCCTCTGGTACCATCTGCCTGTCTCGGCACTTCTGACTCCACAGAGCCTTTCCTACATCTGGGCTGCCTGCCGTGGCAAAGTGCAGGCGTGGGGTGAGGCCATGGCTTTGTCTTTCCACGAAAAAATGAGCCCCTGGCCGAAGCAGCAGGCCCAGGCAGAGCCTTGAGCTTGAAGCCCAGTAGGTCTGTGGCCCTCAGGGACAGAGCAATGCTTTCATGGCAGGGAAGCAGCCTGCAAGCTGAGTGGGAGTGGGGGAGGGGAGGGAGACAGCTGAAGCCGAGTCCAGAAGGGCGGCGATGGAAGAGCTGCAGCTGGGTCAGAGCCTGGAGGGAGGGCGGGGCCTTCACTGAGGACCCCCCGAGGCCAGCAATAGGCCCCGGTGGTCGCGCATGCGCCCTTGGCCTGTGCGGTGTGTGGGGGGTTGAACCCAAGCCCGCAGGGCTCCCGGAGCGGCCAGAGAAAGAAGGGCCCATGGAGAGGTAGGCGAGGTGGGCAGGGGGCGCCACCTTACTCTCCTCAGCTCCCTGAGGGAGAGAGAGAGAGACAGAGACAGAGAGAGAGATCCCTGACCTCTGAGTCTCTGCCTCCACAGCTGGCTGGTGCCAACTCACGCGCCATCCCACTTCCAGCCATCACCCCCACGCCTGCCCCAGGGCCAGCCCCACCGCAGAGAGGCCGGTTGGTTCCTGCTCCCCTCTGTGCCGTCCCTTCCCGACCTGACCCCAGTGCAGGGGATAAGCTTCAGACAAGTCTTTCCATGTCCCTCTGCATGACAATAGACTTCCTCCCCTCTCCCATTCCACAGGCCCACCCGGGACATCCACCTTTGTCATTAGCTCAGGAGAGGATGCAAGATGAGAATCTCTGCTATTGTGTGGGGAGACTCAGTTTCCCGGGTTTCCCCCATGGACACATGTTCTTCAGCTGGGTCTGATTTTCTCCAGACAAGCTGTCTTGGGAAGGATTGGGCCAGCCCTAAGAACCTGAAGGGAAAGGGCGGAGTGGGGTTCTCTCTCTGCCCCCGACAGCCCCGAGCTGGGTCGGTCCCTCAGACCTGGCCAGGGGCAGCCCATCCCCCGGCGCCCTTCCCCGGGGCATCCAAGGGCAGGCTCGGCGCCAGCCCCACCCCGCTCGCCACTGCCCGACCATCGTCCTCCCTCGGGGGGCCTGGGCAGGACAGGGACCCGGCTGTGGGAGGCCTCCAGATCTCAGGCCTGGCACACCGTTTACCAGGCTGCTTCCTCCTCTGACGGGGGCCCAGCACACGCCCCAGGAGACTTGGCAGCCGCCCCCAGGGCTCTAGCCTCTGGAACTCGTCCCCTTGGAAGGGTCCTGGCCCAGGTGCCAGGTTCGGCTGGTCGGCCAGCCTCCTTTGGAGAAAGCAGGCAAGCCGAGCCAGGCTTGCAGTGGCCCTGGCGTGACACCTGCCGCCTCAGGCAGAGGGCCTCCCGCGTGCCCTCCATGGCGGGTTTCTCCCCGGAGCCGTGGCCTGGGCACTAGGAAGGCCGGGCCTCCCCGACTCCCGGGAGGAGGGGCTAGCCCAGTTGCGCCCTGGCCCCCAAACCCTCTGGTGCCATCTGCCTGTCTCGGCACTTCTGACTCCACAGAGCCTTTCCTACATCTGGGCTGCCTGCCGTGGCAAAGTGCAGGCGTGGGGTGAGGCCATGGCTTTGTCTTTCCAGGAAAAAATGAGCCCCTGGCCGAAGCAGCAGGCCCAGGCAGAGCCTTGAGCTTGAAGCCCAGTAGGTCTGTGGCCCTCAGGGCCAGAGCAATGCTTTCAAGGCAGGGAAGCGGCCTGCAAGCTGAGTGGGAGTGGGGGAGGGGAGGGAGACAGCTGAAGCCGAGTCCAGAAGGGCGGCGATGGAAGAGCTGAAGCTGGGTCAGAGCCTGGAGGGAGGGCGGGGCCTTCACTGAGGACCCCCCCCACCCCCCACCCCCCCGAGGCCAGCCCTAGGCCCCGGCGGTCGCGCATGCGCCCTTGGCCTGTGCGGTGTGTGGGGGGTTGAACCCAAGCCCGCAGGGCTCCCGGAGCGGCCAGAGAAAGAAGGGCCCATGGAGAGGTAGGCGAGGTGGGCAGGGGGCGCCACCTTGCTCTCCTCAGCTCCCTGAGGGAGAGAGACAGTGACAGAGACAGAGAGAGAGATCCCTGACCTCTGAGTCTCTGCCTCCACCGCTGGCTGGTGCCAACTCACGCGCCATCCCACTTCCAGCCATCACCCCCACGCCTGCCCCGGGGCCAGCCCCACCACAGAGAGGCCGGTTGGTTCCTGCTCACCTCTGTGCTGTCCCTTCCTGACCTGACCCCAGTGCAGGGGATAAGCTTCAGACAAGTCTTTCCATGTCCCTCTGCATGACAATAGATTTCCTCCCCTCTCCCATTCCACAGGCCCACCCGGGACATCCACCTTTGTCATTAGCTCAGGAGAGGATGCAAGATGAGAATCTCTGCTATTGTGTGGGGAGACTCAGTTTCCCGGGTTTCCCCCATGGACACATGTTCTTCAGCTGGGTCTGATTTTCTCCAGACAAGCTGTCTTGGGAAGGATTTGGCCAGCCCTAAGAACCTGAAGGGAAAGGGCGGAGGGGGGTTCTCTCTCTGCCCCCGACAGCCCCGAGCTGGGTCGGTCCCTCAGCCCTGGCCAGGGGCAGCCCATCCCCCGGCGCCCTTCCCCGGGGCATCCAAGGGCAGGCTCGGCGCCAGCCCCACCCCGCTCGCCACTGCCCGACCATCGTCCTCCCTCGGGGGCCTGGGCAGGACAGGGACCCGGCTGTGGGAGGCCTCCAGATCTCAGGCCTGGCACACCGTTTACCAGGCTGCTTCCTCCTCTGACGGGGGCCCAGCACACGCCCCAGGAGACTTGGCAGCCGCCCCCAGGGCTCTAGCCTCTGGAACTCGTCCCCTTGGAAGGGGCCTGGCCCAGGTGCCAGGTTCGGCTGGTCGGCCAGCCTCCTTTGGAGAAAGCAGGCAAGCCGAGCCAGGCTTGCAGTGGCCCTGGCGTGACACCTGCCACCTCAGACAGAGGGCCTCCCGCGTGCCCTCCATGGCGGGTTTCTCCCCGGAGCCGTGGCCTGGGCACTAGGAAGGCCGGGCCTCCACGACTCCCGGGAGGAGGGGCTAGCGCAGTTGCGCCCTGGCCCCCAAACCCTCTGGTGCCATCTGCCTGTCTCGGCACTTCTGACTCCACACAGCCTTTCCTACATCTGGGCTGCCTGCCGTGGCAAAGTGCAGGCGTGGGGTGAGGCCATGGCTTTGTCTTTCCAGGAAAAAATGAGCCCCTGGCCGAAGCAGCAGGCCCAGGCAGAGGCTTGAGCTTGAAGCCCAGTATGTCTGTGGCCCTCAGGGCCAGAGCCATGCTTTCAAGGCAGGGAAGCGGCCTGCAAGCTGAGTGGGAGTGGGGGAGGGGAGGGAGACAGCTGAAGCCGAGTCCAGAAGGGCGGTGATGGAAGAGCTGCAGCTGGGTCACAGCCTGGAGGGAGGGCGGGGCCTTCACTGAGGACCCCCCCACCCCCCCCCCCGAAGCCAGCCCTAGGCCCCGGCGGTCGCGCATGCGCCCTTGGCCTGTGCGGTGTGTGGGGGCTTGAACCCAAGCCCGCAGGGCTCCCGGAGCGGCCAGAGAAAGAAGGGCCCATGGAGAGGTAGGCGAGGTGGGCAGGGGGCGCCACCTTACTCTCTTCAGCTCCCTGAGGGAGAGAGACAGAGACAGAGACAGAGAGAGAGATCCCTGACCTCTGAGTCTCTGCCTCCACCGCTGGCTGGTGCCAAATCACGCGCCATCCCACTTCCAGCCATCACCCCCATGCCTGCCCCGGGGCCAGCCCCACCACAGAGAGGCCGGTTGGTTCCTGCTCACCTCTGTGCCGTCCCTTCCCGACCTGACCCCAGTGCAGGGGATAAGCTTCAGACAAGTCTTTCCATGTCCCTCTGCATGATAATAGACTTCCTCCCCTCTCCCATTCCACAGGCCCACCCACCCGGGACATCCACCTTTGTCATTAGCTCAGGAGAGGATGCAAGATGAGAATCTCTGCTATTGTGTGGGGAGACTCAGTTTCCCGGGTTTCCCCCATGGACACATGTTCTTCAGCTGGGTCTGATTTTCTCCAGACAAGCTGTCTTGGGAAGGATTTGGCCAGCCCTAAGAACCTGAAGGGAAAGGGCGGAGGGGGGTCTCTCTCTGCCCCCGACAGCCCCGAGCTGGGTCGGTCCCTCAGACCTGGCCAGGGGCAGCCCATCCCCCGGCGCCCTTCCCCGGGGCATCCAAGGGCAGGCTCGGCGCCAGCCCCACCCCGCTCGCCACTGCCCGACCATCGTCCTCCCTCGGGGGGCCTGGGCAGGACAGGGACCCGGCTGTGGGAGGCCTCCAGATCTCAGGCCTGGCACACCGTTTACCAGGCTGCTTCCTCCTCTGACGGGGGCCCAGCACACGCCCCAGGAGACTTGGCAGCCGCCCCCAGGGCTCTATCCTCTGGAACTCGTCCCCTTGGAAGGGCCTGGCCCAGGTGCCAGGTTCGGCTGGTCGGCCAGCCTCCTTTGGAGAAAGCAGGCAAGCCGAGCCAGGCTTGCAGTGGCCCTGGCGTGACACCTGCCACCTCAGGCAGAGGGCCTCCCGCGTGCCCTCCATGGCGGGTTTCTCCCCGGAGCCGTGGCCTGGGCACTAGGAAGGCCGGGCCTCCCCGACTCCCGGGAGGAGGGGCCTAGCCCAGTTGCGCCCTGGCCCCCAAACCCTCTGGTGCCATCTGCCTGTCTTGGCACTTCTGACTCCACAGAGCCTTTCCTACATCTGGGCTTGCCTGCCGTGGCAAAGTGCAGGCGTGGGGTGAGGCCATGGCTTTGTCTTTCCAGGAAAAAAGGATCCCCTGGCCGAAGCAGCAGGCCCAGGCAGAGCCTTGAGCTTGAAGCCCAGTAGGTCTGTGGCCCTCAGGGCCAGAGCCATGCTTTCAAGGCAGGGAAGCGGCCTGCAAGCTGAGTGGGAGTGGGGGAGGGGAGGGAGACAGCTGAAGCCGAGTCCAGAAGGGCGGCGATGGAAGAGCTGCAGCTGGGTCAGAGCCTGGAGGGAGGGCGGGGCCTTCACTGAGGACCCCCCCACCCCCCCCCAGGCCAGCCCTAGGCCCCGGCGGTCGCGCATGCGCCCTTGGCCTGTGCGGTGTGTGGGGGTTGAACCCAAGCCCGCAGGGCTCCCGGAGCGGCCAGAGAAAGAAGGGCCCATGGAGAGGTAGGCGAGGTGGGCAGGGGGCGCCACCTTACTCTCCTCAGCTCCCTGAGGGAGAGAGAGAGAGACAGAGACAGAGAGAGAGATCCCTGACCTCTGAGTCTCTGCCTTCACCGCTGGCTGGTACTAACTCACGCGCCATCCCACTTCCAGCCATCACCCCAACGCCTGCCTTGGGGCCAGCCCCACCACAGAGAGGCCTGTTGGTTCCTGCTCACCTCTGTGCTGTCCCTTCCTGACCTGACCCCAGTGCAGGGGATAAGCTTCAGACAAGTCTTTCCATGTCCCTCTGCATGACAATAGATTTCCTCCCCTCTCCCAATCCACAGGCCCACCCGGGACATCCACCTTTGTCATTAGCTCAGGAGAGGATGCAAGATGAGAATCTCTGCTATTGTGTGGGGAGACTCAGTTTCCCGGGTTTCCCCCATGGACACATGTTCTCAGCTGGGTCTGATTTTCTCCAGACAAGCTGTCTTGGAAGGATTTGGCCAGCCCTAAGAACCTGAAGGGAAAGGGCGGAGGGGGGTTCTCTCTCTGCCCCCGACAGCCCCGAGCTGGGTCGGTCCCTCAGACCTGGCCAGGGGCAGCCCATCCCCCGGCGCCCTTCCCCGGGGCATCCAAGGGCAGGCTCGGCGCCAGCCCCACCCCGCTCGCCACTGCCCGAACCATCGTCCTCCCTCGGGGGCCTGGGCAGGACAGGGGACCCGGCTGTGGGAGGCCTCCAGATCTCAGGCCTGGCACACCGTTTACCAGGCTGCTTCCTCCTCTGACGGGGGCCCAGCACACGCCCCAGGAGACTTGGCAGCCGCCCCCAGGGCTCTAGCCTCTGGAACTCGTCCCCTTGGAAGGGGCCTGGCCCAGGTGCCAGGTTCGGCTGGTCGGCCAGCCTCCTTTGGAGAAAGCAGGCAAGCCGAGCCAGGCTTGCAGTGGCCCTGGCGTGACACCTGCCACCTGAGGCAGAGGGCCTCCCGCGTGCCCTCCATGCGGGTTTCTCCCCGGAGCCGTGGCCTGGCACTAGGAAGGCCGGGCCTCCCCGACTCCCGGGAGGAGGGGCTAGCCCAGTTGCGCCCTGGCCCCCAAACCCTCTGGTGCCATCTGCCTGTCTTGGCACTTCTGACTCCACAGAGCCTTTCCTACATCTGGGCTGCCTGCCGTGGCAAGTGCAGGCGTGGGGTGAGGCCATGGCTTTGTCTTTCCAGGAAAAAAGGAGCCCCTGGCCGAAGCAGCAGGCCCAGGCAGAGCCTTGAGCTTGAAGCCCAGTAGGTCTGTGGCCCTCAGGGCCAGAGCCATGCTTTCAAGGCAGGGAAGCGGCCTGCAAGCTGAGTGGGAGTGGGGGAGGGGAGGGAGACAGCTGAAGCCGAGTCCAGAAGGGCGGCGATGGAAGAGCTGCAGCTGGGTCAGAGCCTGGAGGGAGGGCGGGGCCTTCACTGAGGACCCCCCCACCCCCCCCCAGGCCAGCCCTAGGCCCCGGCGGTCGCGCATGCGCCCTTGGCCTGTGCGGTGTGTGGGGGCTTGAACCCAAGCCCGCAGGGCTCCCGGAGCGGCCAGAGAAAGAAGGGCCCATGGAGAGGTAGGCGAGGTGGGCAGGGGGCGCCACCTTACTCTCTTCAGCTCCCTGAGGGAGAGAGACAGAGACAGAGACAGAGAGAGAGATCCCTGACCTCTGAGTCTCTGCCTCCACCGCTGGCTGGTGCCAAATCACGCGCCATCCCATTTCCAGCCATCACCCCCATGCCTGCCCCGGGGCCAGCCCCACCACAGAGAGGCCGGTTGGTTCCTGCTCACCTCTGTGCCGTCCCTTCCCGACCTGACCCCAGTGCAGGGGATAAGCTTCAGACAAGTCTTTCCATGTCCCTCTGCATGATAATAGACTTCCTCCCCTCTCCCATTCCACAGGCCCACCCACCCGGGACATCCACCTTTGTCATTAGCTCAGGAGAGGATGCAAGATGAGAATCTCTGCTATTGTGTGGGGAGACTCAGTTTCCCGGGTTTCCCCCATGGACACATGTTCTTCAGCTGGGTCTGATTTTCTCCAGACAAGCTGTCTTGGGAAGGATTTGGCCAGCCCTAAGAACCTGAAGGGAAAGGGCGGAGGGGGGTTCTCTCTCTGCCCCCGACAGCCCCGAGCTGGGTCGGTCCCTCAGACCTGGCCAGGGGCAGCCCATCCCCCGGCGCCCTTCCCCGGGGCACCCAAGGGCAGGCTCGGCGCCAGCCCCACCCCGCTCGCCACTGCCCGACCATCGTCCTCCCTCGGGGGGCCTGGGCAGGACAGGGACCCGGCTGTGGGAGGCCTCCAGATCTCAGGCCTGGCACACCGTTTACCAGGCTGCTTCCTCCTCTGACGGGGGCCCAGCACACGCCCCAGGAGACTTGGCAGCCGCCCCCAGGGCTCTAGCCTCTGGAACTCGTCCCCTTGGAAGGGGCCTGGCCCAGGTGCCAGGTTCGGCTGGTCGGCCAGCCTCCTTTGGAGAAAGCAGGCAAGCCGAGCCAGGCTTGCAGTGGCCCTGGCGTGACACCTGCCACCTCAGGCAGAGGGCCTCCCGCGTGCCCTCCATGGCGGGTTTCTCCCCGGAGCCGTGGCCTGGGCACTAGGAAGGCCGGGCCTCCCCGACTCCCGGGAGGAGGGGTAGCCCAGTTGCGCCCTGGCCCCCAAACCCTCTGATGCCATCTGCCTGTCTCGGCACTTCTGACTCCACACAGCCTTTCCTACATCTGGGCTTCCTGCCGTGGCAAAGTGCAGGCGTGGGGTGAGGCCATGGCTTTGTCTTTCCAGGAAATAATGAGCCCCTGGCGGAAGCAGCAGGCCCAGGCAGAGCCTTGAGCTTGAAGCCCAGTAGGTCTGTGGCCCTCAGGGCCAGAGCCATGCTTTCAAGGCAGGGAAGCGGCCTGCAAGCTGAGTGGGAGTGGGGGAGGGGAGGGAGACAGCTGAAGCCGAGTCCAGAAGGGCGGCGATGGAAGAGCTGCAGCTGGGTCAGAGCCTGGAGGGAGGGCGGGGCCTTCACTGAGGACCCCCCCACCCCCCCCCTTGCCAGCCCTAGGCCCCGGCGGTCGCGCATGCGCCCTTGGCCTGTGCGGTGTGTGGGGGGTTGAACCCAAGCCCGCAGGGCTCCCGGAGCGGCCAGAGAAAGAAGGGCCCATGGAGAGGTAGGCGAGGTGGGCAGGGGGCGCCACCTTACTCTCCTCAGCTCCCTGAGGGAGAGAGAGAGAGACAGAGACAGAGAGAGAGATCCCTGACCTCTGAGTCTCTGCCTTCACCGCTGGCTGGTACTAACTCACGCGCCATCCCACTTCCAGCCATCACCCCAACGCCTGCCTTGGGGCCGGCCCCACCACAGAGAGGCCTGTTGGTTCCTGCTCACCTCTGTGCTGTCCCTTCCTGACCTGACCCCAGTGCAGGGGATAAGCTTCAGACAAGTCTTTCCATGTCCCTCTGCATGACAATAGATTTCCTCCCCTCTCCCATTCCACAGGCCCACCCGGGACATCCACCTTTGTCATTAGCTCAGGAGAGGATGCAAGATGAGAATCTCTGCTATTGTGTGGGGAGACTCAGTTTCCCGGGTTTCCCCCATGGACACATGTTCTTCAGCTGGGTCTGATTTTCTCCAGACAAGCTGTCTTGGGAAGGATTTGGCCAGCCCTAAGAACCTGAAGGGAAAGGGCGGAGGGGGGTTCTCTCTCTGCCCCCGACAGCCCCGAGCTGGGTCGGTCCCTCAGCCCTGGCCAGGGGCAGCCCATCCCCCGGCGCCCTTCCCCGGGGCATCCAAGGGCAGGCTCGGCGCCAGCCCCACCCCGCTCGCCACTGCCCGACCATCGTCCTCCCTCGGGGGCCTGGGCAGGACAGGGACCCGGCTGTGGGAGGCCTCCAGATCTCAGGCCTGGCACACCGTTTACCAGGCTGCTTCCTCCTCTGACGGGGGCCCAGCACACGCCCCAGGAGACTTGGCAGCCGCCCCCAGGGCTCTAGCCTCTGGAACTCGTCCCCTTGGAAGGGGCCTGGCCCAGGTGCCAGGTTCGGCTGGTCGGCCAGCCTCCTTTGGAGAAAGCAGGCAAGCCGAGCCAGGCTTGCAGTGGCCCTGGCGTGACACCTGCCACCTCAGGCAGAGGGCCTCCCGCGTGCCCTCCATGGCGGGTTTCTCCCCGGAGCCGTGGCCTGGGCACTAGGAAGGCCGGGCCTCCCCGACTCCCGGGAGGAGGGGCTAGCCCAGTTGCGCCCTGGCCCCCAAACCCTCTGGTGCCATCTGCCTGTCTCGGCACTTCTGACTCCACACAGCCTTTCCTACATCTGGGCTTCCTGCCGTGGCAAAGTGCAGGCGTGGGGTGAGGCCATGGCTTTGTCTTTCCAGGAAAAAATGAGCCCCTGGCCGAAGCAGCAGGCCCAGGCAGAGCCTTGAGCTTGAAGCCCAGTAGGTCTGTGGCCCTCAGGGCCAGAGCCATGCTTTCAAGGCAGGGAAGCGGCCTGCAAGCTGAGTGGGAGTGGGGGAGGGGAGGGAGACAGCTGAAGCCGAGTCCAGAAGGGCGGCGATGGAAGAGCTGCAGCTGGGTCAGAGCCTGGAGGGAGGGCGGGGCCTTCACTGAGGACCCCCCCACCCCCCCCCTTGCCAGCCCTAGGCCCCGGCGGTCGCGCATGCGCCCTTGGCCTGTGCGGTGTGTGGGGGGTTGAACCCAAGCCCGCAGGGCTCCCGGAGCGGCCAGAGAAAGAAGGGCCCATGGAGAGGTAGGCGAGGTGGGCAGGGGGCGCCACCTTACTCTCCTCAGCTCCCTGAGGGAGAGAGAGAGAGACAGAGACAGAGAGAGAGATCCCTGACCTCTGAGTCTCTGCCTTCACCGCTGGCTGGTACTAACTCACGCGCCATCCCACTTCCAGCCATCACCCCAACGCCTGCCTTGGGGCCAGCCCCACCACAGAGAGGCCTGTTGGTTCCTGCTCACCTCTGTGCTGTCCCTTCCTGACCTGACCCCAGTGCAGGGGATAAGCTTCAGACAAGTCTTTCCATGTCCCTCTGCATGACAATAGATTTCCTCCCCTCTCCCATTCCACAGGCCCACCCGGGACATCCACCTTTGTCATTAGCTCAGGAGAGGATGCAAGATGAGAATCTCTGCTATTGTGTGGGGAGACTCAGTTTCCCGGGTTTCCCCCATGGACACATGTTCTTCAGCTGGGTCTGATTTTCTCCAGACAAGCTGTCTTGGGAAGGATTTGGCCAGCCCTAAGAACCTGAAGGGAAAGGGCGGAGGGGGGTTCTCTCTCTGCCCCCGACAGCCCCGAGCTGGGTCGGTCCCTCAGCCCTGGCCAGGGGCAGCCCATCCCCCGGCGCCCTTCCCCGGGGCATCCAAGGGCAGGCTCGGCGCCAGCCCCACCCCGCTCGCCACTGCCCGACCATCGTCCTCCCTCGGGGGCCTGGGCAGGACAGGGACCCGGCTGTGGGAGGCCTCCAGATCTCAGGCCTGGCACACCGTTTACCAGGCTGCTTCCTCCTCTGACGGGGGCCCAGCACACGCCCCAGGAGACTTGGCAGCCGCCCCCAGGGCTCTAGCCTCTGGAACTCGTCCCCTTGGAAGGGGCCTGGCCCAGGTGCCAGGTTCGGCTGGTCGGCCAGCCTCCTTTGGAGAAAGCAGGCAAGCCGAGCCAGGCTTGCAGTGGCCCTGGCGTGACACCTGCCACCTCAGGCAGAGGGCCTCCCGCGTGCCCTCCATGGCGGGTTTCTCCCCGGAGCCGTGGCCTGGGCACTAGGAAGGCCGGGCCTCCCCGACTCCCGGGAGGAGGGGCTAGCCCAGTTGCGCCCTGGCCCCCAAACCCTCTGGTGCCATCTGCCTGTCTCGGCACTTCTGACTCCACACAGCCTTTCCTACATCTGGGCTTCCTGCCGTGGCAAAGTGCAGGCGTGGGGTGAGGCCATGGCTTTGTCTTTCCAGGAAAAAATGAGCCCCTGGCCGAAGCAGCAGGCCCAGGCAGAGCCTTGAGCTTGAAGCCCAGTAGGTCTGTGGCCCTCAGGGCCAGAGCCATGCTTTCAAGGCAGGGAAGCGGCCTGCAAGCTGAGTGGGAGTGGGGGAGGGGAGGGAGACAGCTGAAGCCGAGTCCAGAAGGGCGGCGATGGAAGAGCTGCAGCTGGGTCAGAGCCTGGAGGGAGGGCGGGGCCTTCACTGAGGACCCCCCCACCCCCCCCAGGCCAGCCCTAGGCCCCGGCGGTCGCGCATGCGCCCTTGGCCTGTGCGGTGTGTGGGGGGTTGAACCCAAGCCCGCAGGGCTCCCGGAGCGGCCAGAGAAAGAAGGGCCCATGGAGAGGTAGGCGAGGTGGGCAGGGGGCGCCACCTTACTCTCCTCAGCTCCCTGAGGGAGAGAGAGAGAGACAGAGACAGAGAGAGAGATCCCTGACCTCTGAGTCTCTGCCTTCACCGCTGGCTGGTACTAACTCACGCGCCATCCCACTTCCAGCCATCACCCCAACGCCTGCCTTGGGGCCAGCCCCACCACAGAGAGGCCTGTTGGTTCCTGCTCACCTCTGTGCTGTCCCTTCCTGACCTGACCCCAGTGCAGGGGATAAGCTTCAGACAAGTCTTTCCATGTCCCTCTGCATGACAATAGATTTCCTCCCCTCTCCCAATCCACAGGCCCACCCGGGACATCCACCTTTGTCATTAGCTCAGGAGAGGATGCAAGATGAGAATCTCTGCTATTGTGTGGGGAGACTCAGTTTCCCGGGTTTCCCCCATGGACACATGTTCTTCAGCTGGGTCTGATTTTCTCCAGACAAGCTGTCTTGGGAAGGATTTGGCCAGCCCTAAGAACCTGAAGGGAAAGGGCGGAGGGGGGTTCTCTCTCTGCCCCCGACAGCCCCGAGCTGGGTCGGTCCCTCAGACCTGGCCAGGGGCAGCCCATCCCCCGGCGCCCTTCCCCGGGGCATCCAAGGGCAGGCTCGGCGCCAGCCCCACCCCGCTCGCCACTGCCCGACCATCGCCACTGCCCGACCATCGTCCTCCCTCGGGGGGCCTGGGCAGGACAGGGACCCGGCTGTGGGAGGCCTCCAGATCTCAGGCCTGGCACACCGTTTACCAGGCTGCTTCCTCCTCTGACGGGGGCCCAGCACACGCCCCAGGAGACTTGGCAGCCGCCCCCAGGGCTCTAGCCTCTGGAACTCGTCCCCTTGGAAGGGGCCTGGCCCAGGTGCCAGGTTCGGCTGGTCGGCCAGCCTCCTTTGGAGAAAGCAGGCAAGCCGAGCCAGGCTTGCAGTGGCCCTGGCGTGACACCTGCCACCTCAGGCAGAGGGCCTCCCGCGTGCCCTCCATGGCGGGTTTCTCCCCGGAGCCGTGGCCTGGGCACTAGGAAGGCCGGGCCTCCCCGACTCCCGGGAGGAGGGGCTAGCCCAGTTGCGCCCTGGCCCCCAAACCCTCTGGTGCCATCTGCCTGTCTCGGCACTTCTGACTCCACACAGCCTTTCCTACATCTGGGCTTCCTGCCGTGGCAAAGTGCAGGCGTGGGGTGAGGCCATGGCTTTGTCTTTCCAGGAAATAATGAGCCCCTGGCCGAAGCAGCAGGCCCAGGCAGAGCCTTGAGCTTGAAGCCCAGTAGGTCTGTGGCCCTCAGGGCCAGAGCCATGCTTTCAAGGCAGGGAAGCGGCCTGCAAGCTGAGTGGGAGTGGGGGAGGGGAGGGAGACAGCTGAAGCCGAGTCCAGAAGGGCGGCGATGGAAGAGCTGCAGCTGGGTCAGAGCCTGGAGGGAGGGCGGGGCCTTCACTGAGGACCCCCCCACCCCCCCCCTTGCCAGCCCTAGGCCCCGGCGGTCGCGCATGCGCCCTTGGCCTGTGCGGTGTGTGGGGGGTTGAACCCAAGCCCGCAGGGCTCCCGGAGCGGCCAGAGAAAGAAGGGCCCATGGAGAGGTAGGCGAGGTGGGCAGGGGGCGCCACCTTACTCTCCTCAGCTCCCTGAGGGAGAGAGAGAGAGACAGAGACAGAGAGAGAGATCCCTGACCTCTGAGTCTCTGCCTTCACCGCTGGCTGGTACTAACTCACGCGCCATCCCACTTCCAGCCATCACCCCAACGCCTGCCTTGGGGCCAGCCCCACCACAGAGAGGCCTGTTGGTTCCTGCTCACCTCTGTGCTGTCCCTTCCTGACCTGACCCCAGTGCAGGGGATAAGCTTCAGACAAGTCTTTCCATGTCCCTCTGCATGACAATAGATTTCCTCCCCTCTCCCATTCCACAGGCCCACCCGGGACATCCACCTTTGTCATTAGCTCAGGAGAGGATGCAAGATGAGAATCTCTGCTATTGTGTGGGGAGACTCAGTTTCCGGGTTTCCCCCATGGACACATGTTCTTCAGCTGGGTCTGATTTTCTCCAGACAAGCTGTCTTGGAAGGATTTGGCCAGCCCTAAGAACCTGAAGGGAAAGGGCGGAGGGGGTTCTCTCTCTGCCCCCGACAGCCCCGAGCTGGGTCGGTCCCTCAGCCCTGGCCAGGGGCAGCCCATCCCCCGGCGCCCTTCCCGGGGCATCCAAGGGCAGGCTCGGCGCCAGCCCCACCCCGCTCGCCACTGCCCGACCATCGTCCTCCCTCGGGGCCTGGGCAGGACAGGGACCCGGCTGTGGGAGGCCTCCAGATCTCAGGCCTGGCACACCGTTTACCAGGCTGCTTCCTCCTCTGACGGGGGCCCAGCACACGCCCCAGGAGACTTGGCAGCCGCCCCCAGGGCTCTAGCCTCTGGAACTCGTCCCTTGGAAGGGGCCTGGCCCAGGTGCCAGGTTCGGCTGGTCGGCCAGCCTCCTTTGGAGAAAGCAGGCAAGCCGAGCCAGGCTTGCAGTGGCCCTGGCGTGACACCTGCCACCTCAGGCAGAGGGCCTCCCGCGTGCCCTCCATGGCGGGTTTCTCCCCGGAGCCGTGGCCTGGGCACTAGGAAGGCCGGGCCTCCCCGACTCCCGGGAGGAGGGGCTAGCCCAGTTGCGCCCTGGCCCCCAAACCCTCTGGTGCCATCTGCCTGTCCTCGGCACTTCTGACTCCACACAGCCTTTCCTACATCTGGGCTTCCTGCCGTGGCAAAGTGCAGGCGTGGGGTGAGGCCATGGCTTTGTCTTTCCAGGAAAAATGAGCCCCTGGCCGAAGCAGCAGGCCCAGGCAGAGCCTTGAGCTTGAAGCCCAGTAGGTCTGTGGCCCTCAGGGCCAGAGCCATGCTTTCAAGGCAGGGAAGCGGCCTGCAAGCTGAGTGGGAGTGGGGGAGGGGAGGGAGACAGCTGAAGCCCAGTCCAGAAGGGCGGCGATGGAAGAGCTGCAGCTGGGTCAGAGCCTGGAGGGAGGGCGGGGCCTTCACTGAGGACCCCCCCACCCCCCCCCTTGCCAGCCCTAGGCCCCGGCGGTCGCGCATGCGCCCTTGGCCTGTGCGGTGTGTGGGGGGTTGAACCCAAGCCCGCAGGGCTCCCGGAGCGGCCAGAGAAGAAGGGCCCATGGAGAGGTAGGCGAGGTGGGCAGGGGGCGCCACCTACTCTCCTCAGCTCCCTGAGGGAGAGAGAGAGAGACAGAGACAGAGAGAGAGATCCCTGACCTCTGAGTCTCTGCCTTCACCGCTGGCTGGTACTAACTCACGCGCCATCCCACTTCCAGCCATCACCCCAACGCCTGCCTTGGGGCCAGCCCCACCACAGAGAGGCCTGTTGGTTCCTGCTCACCTCTGTGCTGTCCCTTCCTGACCTGACCCCAGTGCAGGGGATAAGCTTCAGACAAGTCTTTCCATGTCCCTCTGCATGACAATAGATTTCCTCCCCTCTCCCATTCCACAGGCCCACCCGGGACATCCACCTTTGTCATTAGCTCAGGAGAGGATGCAAGATGAGAATCTCTGCTATTGTGTGGGGAGACTCAGTTTCCCGGGTTTCCCCCATGGACACATGTTCTTCAGCTGGGTCTGATTTTCTCCAGACAAGCTGTCTTGGGAAGGATTTGGCCAGCCCTAAGAACCTGAAGGGAAAGGGCGGAGGGGGGTTCTCTCTCTGCCCCCGACAGCCCCGAGCTGGGTCGGTCCCTCAGCCCTGGCCAGGGGCAGCCCATCCCCCGGCGCCCTTCCCCGGGGCATCCAAGGGCAGGCTCGGCGCCAGCCCCACCCCGCTCGCCACTGCCCGACCATCGTCCTCCCTCGGGGGCCTGGGCAGGACAGGGACCCGGCTGTGGGAGGCCTCCAGATCTCAGGCCTGGCACACCGTTTACCAGGCTGCTTCCTCCTCTGACGGGGGCCCAGCACACGCCCCAGGAGACTTGGCAGCCGCCCCCAGGGCTCTAGCCTCTGGAACTCGTCCCCTTGGAAGGGGCCTGGCCCAGGTGCCAGGTTCGGCTGGTCGGCCAGCCTCCTTTGGAGAAAGCAGGCAAGCCGAGCCAGGCTTGCAGTGGCCCTGGCGTGACACCTGCCACCTCAGGCAGAGGGCCTCCGCGTGCCCTCCATGGCGGGTTTCTCCCCGGAGCCGTGGCCTGGGCACTAGGAAGGCCGGGCCTCCCCGACTCCCGGGAGGAGGGGCTAGCCCAGTTGCGCCCTGGCCCCCAAACCCTCTGGTGCCATCTGCCTGTCTCGGCACTTCTGACTCCACACAGCCTTTCCTACATCTGGGCTTCCTGCCGTGGCAAAGTGCAGGCGTGGGGTGAGGCCATGGCTTTGTCTTTCCAGGAAAAATGAGCCCCTGGCCGAAGCAGCAGGCCCAGGCAGAGCCTTGAGCTTGAAGCCCAGTAGGTCTGTGGCCCTCAGGGCCAGAGCCATGCTTTCAAGGCAGGAAGCGGCCTGCAAGCTGAGTGGGAGTGGGGGAGGGGAGGGAGACAGCTGAAGCCGAGTCCAGAAGGGCGGCGATGGAAGAGCTGCAGCTGGGTCAGAGCCTGGAGGAGGGCGGGCCTTCACTGAGGACCCCCCCACCCCCCCCAGGCCAGCCCTAGGCCCCGGCGGTCGCGCATGCGCCCTTGGCCTGTGCGGTGTGTGGGGGGTTGAACCCAAGCCCGCAGGGCTCCCGGAGCGGCCAGAGAAAGAAGGGGCCCATGGAGAGGTAGGCGAGGTGGGCAGGGGGCGCCACCTTACTCTCCTCAGCTCCCTGAGGGAGAGAGAGAGAGACAGAGACAGAGAGAGAGATCCCTGACCTCTGAGTCTCTGCCTTCACCGCTGGCTGGTACTAACTCACGCGCCATCCCACTTCCAGCCATCACCCCAACGCCTGCCTTGGGGCCAGCCCCACCACAGAGAGGCCTGTTGGTTCCTGCTCACCTCTGTGCTGTCCCTTCCTGACCTGACCCCAGTGCAGGGGATAAGCTTCAGACAAGTCTTTCCATGTCCCTCTGCATGACAATAGATTTCCTCCCCTCTCCCAATCCACAGGCCCACCCGGGACATCCACCTTTGTCATTAGCTCAGGAGAGGATGCAAGATGAGAATCTCTGCTATTGTGTGGGGAGACTCAGTTTCCCGGTTTCCCCCATGGACACATGTTCTTCAGCTGGGTCTGATTTTCTCCAGACAAGCTGTCTTGGGAAGGATTTGGCCAGCCCTAAGAACCTGAAGGGAAAGGGCGGAGGGGGTTCTCTCTCTGCCCCCGACAGCCCCGAGCTGGGTCGGTCCCTCAGACCTGGCCAGGGGCAGCCCATCCCCCGGCGCCCTTCCCCGGGGCATCAAGGGCAGGCTCGGCGCCAGCCCCCACCCCGCTCGCCACTGCCCGACCATCGCCACTGCCCGACCATCGTCCTCCCTCGGGGGGCCTGGCAGGACAGGGACCCGGCTGTGGGAGGCCTCCAGATCTCAGGCCTGGCACACCGTTTACCAGGCTGCTTCCTCCTCTGACGGGGGCCCAGCACACGCCCCAGGAGACTTGGCAGCCGCCCCCAGGGCTCTAGCCTCTGGAACTCGTCCCCTTGGAAGGGGCCTGGCCCAGGTGCCAGGTTCGGCTGGTCGGCCAGCCTCCTTTGGAGAAAGCAGGCAAGCCGAGCCAGGCTTGCAGTGGCCCTGGCGTGACACCTGCCACCTCAGGCAGAGGGCCTCCCGCGTGCCCTCCATGGCGGGTTTCTCCCCGGAGCCGTGGCCTGGGCACTAGGAAGGCCGGGCCTCCCCGACTCCCGGGAGGAGGGGCTAGCCCAGTTGCGCCCTGGCCCCCAAACCCTCTGGTGCCATCTGCCTGTCTCGGCACTTCTGACTCCACACAGCCTTTCCTACATCTGGGCTTCCTGCCGTGGCAAAGTGCAGGCGTGGGGTGAGGCCATGGCTTTGTCTTTCCAGGAAATAATGAGCCCCTGGCCGAAGCAGCAGGCCCAGGCAGAGCCTTGAGCTTGAAGCCCAGTAGGTCTGTGGCCCTCAGGGCCAGAGCCATGCTTTCAAGGCAGGGAAGCGGCCTGCAAGCTGAGTGGGAGTGGGGGAGGGGAGGGAGACAGCTGAAGCCGAGTCCAGAAGGGCGGCGATGGAAGAGCTGCAGCTGGGTCAGAGCCTGGAGGGAGGGCGGGGCCTTCACTGAGGACCCCCCCACCCCCCCCCTTGCCAGCCCTAGGCCCCGGCGGTCGCGCATGCGCCCTTGGCCTGTGCGGTGTGTGGGGGGTTGAACCCAAGCCCGCAGGGCTCCCGGAGCGGCCAGAGAAAGAAGGGCCCATGGAGAGGTAGGCGAGGTGGGCAGGGGGCGCCACCTTACTCTCCTCAGCTCCCTGAGGAGAGAGAGAGAGACAGAGACAGAGAGAGAGATCCCTGACCTCTGAGTCTCTGCCTTCACCGCTGGCTGGTACTAACTCACGCGCCATCCCACTTCCAGCCATCACCCCAACGCCTGCCTTGGGGCCAGCCCCACCACAGAGAGGCCTGTTGGTTCCTGCTCACCTCTGTGCTGTCCCTTCCTGACCTGACCCCAGTGCAGGGATAAGCTTCAGACAAGTCTTTCCATGTCCCTCTGCATGACAATAGATTTCCTCCCCTCTCCCATTCCACAGGCCCACCCGGGACATCCACCTTTGTCATTAGCTCAGGAGAGGATGCAAGATGAGAATCTCTGCTATTGTGTGGGGAGACTCAGTTTCCCGGGTTTCCCCCATGGACACATGTTCTTCAGCTGGGTCTGATTTTCTCCAGACAAGCTGTCTTGGGAAGGATTTGGCCAGCCCTAAGAACCTGAAGGGAAAGGGCGGAGGGGGGTTCTCTCTCTGCCCCCGACAGCCCCGAGCTGGGTCGGTCCCTCAGCCCTGGCCAGGGGCAGCCCATCCCCCGGCGCCCTTCCCCGGGGCATCCAAGGGCAGGCTCGGCGCCAGCCCCACCCCGCTCGCCACTGCCCGACCATCGTCCTCCTCGGGGGCCTGGGCAGGACAGGGACCCGGCTGTGGGAGGCCTCCAGATCTCAGGCCTGGCACACCGTTTACCAGGCTGCTTCCTCCTCTGACGGGGGCCCAGCACACGCCCCAGGAGACTTGGCAGCCGCCCCCAGGGCTCTAGCCTCTGGAACTCGTCCCCTTGGAAGGGGCCTGGCCCAGGTGCCAGGTTCGGCTGGTCGGCCAGCCTCCTTTGGAGAAAGCAGGCAAGCCGAGCCAGGCTTGCAGTGGCCCTGGCGTGACACCTGCCACCTCAGGCAGAGGGCCTCCCGCGTGCCCTCCATGGCGGGTTTCTCCCCGGAGCCGTGGCCTGGGCACTAGGAAGGCCGGGCCTCCCCGACTCCCGGGAGGAGGGGCTAGCCCAGTTGCGCCCTGGCCCCCAAACCCTCTGGTGCCATCTGCCTGTCTCGGCACTTCTGACTCCACACAGCCTTTCCTACATCTGGGCTTCCTGCCGTGGCAAAGTGCAGGCGTGGGTGAGGCCATGGCTTTGTCTTTCCAGGAAAAAATGAGCCCCTGGCCGAAGCAGCAGGCCCAGGCAGAGCCTTGAGCTTGAAGCCCAGTAGGTCTGTGGCCCTCAGGGCCAGAGCCATGCTTTCAGGCAGGGAAGCGGCCTGCAAGCTGAGTGGGAGTGGGGGAGGGGAGGGAGACAGCTGAAGCCGAGTCCAGAAGGGCGGCGATGGAAGAGCTGCAGCTGGGTCAGAGCCTGGAGGGAGGGCGGGGCCTTCACTGAGGACCCCCCCACCCCCCCCCTTGCCAGCCCTAGGCCCGGCGGTCGCGCATGCGCCCTTGGCCTGTGCGGTGTGTGGGGGGTTGAACCCAAGCCCGCAGGGCTCCCGGAGCGGCCAGAGAAAGAAGGGCCCATGGAGAGGTAGGCGAGGTGGGCAGGGGGCGCCACCTTACTCTCCTCAGCTCCCTGAGGGAGAGAGAGAGAGACAGAGACAGAGAGAGAGATCCCTGACCTCTGAGTCTCTGCCTTCACCGCTGGCTGGTACTAACTCACGCGCATCCCACTTCCAGCCATCACCCCAACGCCTGCCTTGGGGCCAGCCCCACCACAGAGAGGCCTGTTGGTTCCTGCTCACCTCTGTGCTGTCCCTTCCTGACCTGACCCCAGTGCAGGGGATAAGCTTCAGACAAGTCTTTCCATGTCCCTCTGCATGACAATAGATTTCCTCCCCCTCTCCCATTCCACAGGCCCACCCGGGACATCCACCTTTGTCATTAGCTCAGGAGAGGATGCAAGATGAGAATCTCTGCTATTGTGTGGGGAGACTCAGTTTCCCGGGTTTCCCCCATGGACACATGTTCTTCAGCTGGGTCTGATTTTCTCCAGACAAGCTGTCTTGGGAAGGATTTGGCCAGCCTCTAAGAACCTGAAGGGAAAGGGCGGAGGGGGGTTCTCTCTCTGCCCCCGACAGCCCCGAGCTGGGTCGGTCCCTCAGCCCTGGCCAGGGGCAGCCCATCCCCCGGCGCCCTTCCCCGGGGCATCCAGGGCAGGCTCGGCGCCAGCCCCACCCCGCTCGCCACTGCCCGACCATCGTCCTCCCTCGGGGGCCTGGGCAGGACAGGGACCCGGCTGTGGGAGGCCTCCAGATCTCAGGCCTGGCACACCGTTTACCAGGCTGCTTCCTCCTCTGACGGGGGCCCAGCACACGCCCCAGGAGACTTGGCAGCCGCCCCCAGGGCTCTAGCCTCTGGAACTCGTCCCCTTGGAAGGGGCCTGGCCCAGGTGCCAGGTTCGGCTGGTCGGCCAGCCTCCTTTGGAGAAAGCAGGCAAGCCGAGCCAGGCTTGCAGTGGCCCTGGCGTGACACCTGCCACCTCAGGCAGAGGGCCTCCCGCGTGCCCTCCATGGCGGGTTTCTCCCCGGAGCCGTGGCCTGGGCACTAGGAAGGCCGGGCCTCCCCGACTCCCGGGAGGAGGGGCTAGCCCAGTTGCGCCCTGGCCCCCAAACCCTCTGGTGCCATCTGCCTGTCTCGGCACTTCTGACTCCACACAGCCTTTCCTACATCTGGGCTTCCTGCCGTGGCAAAGTGCAGGCGTGGGGTGAGGCCATGGCTTTGTCTTTCCAGGAAAAAATGAGCCCTGGCCGAAGCAGCAGGCCCAGGCAGAGCCTTGAGCTTGAAGCCCAGTAGGTCTGTGGCCCTCAGGGCCAGAGCCATGCTTTCAAGGCAGGGAAGCGGCCTGCAAGCTGAGTGGGAGTGGGGGAGGGGAGGGAGACAGCTGAAGCCGAGTCCAGAAGGGCGGCGATGGAAGAGCTGCAGCTGGGTCAGAGCCTGGAGGGAGGGCGGGGCCTTCACTGAGGACCCCCCCCGGAGGCCAGCCCTAGGCCCCGGCGGTCACGCATGCGCCCTTGGCCTGTGCGGTGTGTGGGGGGTTGAACCCAAGCCCGCAGGGCTCCCGGAGCGGCCAGAGAAAGAAGGGCCCATGGAGAGG